>NW_016808764.1:5852896-5890644 GCF_001698545.2 Rhinopithecus bieti
AAAAAAAGAGAAGAAAAAGAAAATCAGACATGTTTAAGTTTGCCTCCTGATTCTTCATTTAATTGCTGTATGGACTGTATGAAAATCAGACATATTCGAGTTTGCCTCCTGATTATTCATTTAAATGTTGTATGACCTTGGGCAAATCACTTAACCTCTCTGTGCTTGTTTATACATGGAAAACTGGGGATCATAATAGTAATACTTACTGGCCGGGTGCAGTGGCTCATGCCTGTAATCCCAGCACTTTGGGAGGCCGAGGTGGGTGAATTGCTTGAGCCCAGGAGTTCGAGACCAGACTGGGCAACATGGGGAAATCCCATCTCTACCGAAAAAATACAAAAATTAGCCTGGTATGGAGACTTCAAAAGGTGGGAGGGTGGGAAAGGGGTGAAGGATGGAACACTGCCTATTAGGTACAATATACACTATTTGGGTGGTGGGTACATTAAAAACCCAGATTTCACCACTACACACTATATCCATGTACCACGACTGCACTTGTACCCATAAATCCATAAAAATAGAAAATATAATTTCAGTAAATAAAAACAATGATGGAATTAGTACCCCCCAAAGTGAGGGGGAGCAACAGATAGGGTTTTCAAACATTTATTAGGTGCCAAGAACTGAGCTAAGCATCTCCTATGCATCTTTGAATTTAACCTTTACAGCAATAATATGAGATAGGCACTATTATTATCCCATTTTCCTGATACAAAGATTGAGGCTAAGAGAGATTAAGTAACTTGCCAAGATTCACAAAGCAAATAAGTATAGATAAAGAAAGGAATCTATGGATACTCCTCCTTGGTTTATGATGGGGTCACATCCGATAAACCCATCATGAGCTGAAAATATCTTAATTGAGGTAGGAGGCACGACTCCACTCCAGAGGTGGGGCTTGGACACTGGACCAAATGGAGAACTAGCTAAAACAGGGCCAGAGCAGAAGCAGCTTTCCATAAGACACGCTCACTAGTGTACCATGTCAGTTTACCATTGCCATGGCAACGCCTGCCCCCTTCCATGGCAACAACCTGACAACCCAGAAGTTACCACCCCTTTTCCTAGAAACGTCTGCATAAACTGCCTCTTGATTTGTATATAATTAAAAGTGGGTGTAAATATGGGTGCAGCCCTGCTTCTGAGCTGCTATTCTGGGCACCCTGCCTATGGGGTAGCCCTGCTATGCAAGGAGCAGTCCCTCTGCTGCTACCGTGCACTGTGGCTTCAATAAAAGTTGCTGTTTAACACTACCAGCTTGACCTTGAATTCTCTCCTGGGCAAAGCCAAGAGCCCTCCTAGGCTAAGCCCCAACTTGGGGGCTTGCCTATCCTGCATCAAGTTGAAATGCATTTGATATACCTGACCTACCAAACATCATAGCTTAGCCTAGCCCACCTTAAGTTCAGAACACTTACTTTAGGCTGGGCACAGTGGCTCACGCCTGTAATCCCAGCACTTTGGGAGACTGAGGCAGGTGGATCACTTGAGGTCAGGAGTTCAAGACCAGCCTGGCCAACATGGTGAAACCCCATCTCTACTAAAAATACAAAAATTAGCCGGTTGCAGTGGCGTATGCCTGTGGTCCCTGCTACTTGAAAGGCTCAGACATGAGGATCTCTTGAACTTGGGAGGCAGACGTTGCAGTGACCCAAGATTATGCCACTGCACTCCAGCCTGGGCAACAGAGAAAGACTCCATCTCCAAAAAAAAAAAGAAAAAAAAAAACAAAACAAAACAAAAAGAGGACACTTACTTTAGCCTACAGTTGGGAAAAATCACCTAACACCAAGCCTAATTTATAAGAAGGTGTTGAATATCTTGTGTAATGTACTGAATACTACATTGAAAGTGAAAACAGAATGGTCGTATGGGTACTCCAGGTACAATTTCCACTGAATACATATCGCATTTGCACCATGGTAAAGTCAGAAAATCCTAAATTGAACCGTTGTAAATCAGGGATTGTCTGTGTCGTCCCTGAAAAACAAAACCATTCTAAGCAATTCAGATAGAGGGAATTTGATTCAAGAAATTAATTACACAAATGATTCAACAGCTGAGAAGCCAAGCCAGAGATGGTGAAGCAATCCTGGACTCAGCAACATCAGGAAGCTACTCTCACAGTTACGGCTGGAGGGACACAGGAAGGATGTGGTGTTACCAATGCCCAGAGCTGGGTCATGCCCAGAGCTTGGTCCACCTAGAAGGAGCTAGAACCACAGCAGGAGCTGCCCAGTGAGAAGCTAAACCATGGAGGAAGTGCAGCCTCTGTTGGGAAATGTTCTCTGAACTTGGGGAACGAAGGACCGTCCTGGCTCCTCCCCTTGTCCCACCATCCAATCTCCTGCCAGTGCCTCTTTTTGGCCCAATTTAGCTAGAAGCAGTAGAGCTTGAGAAATGTACTTTGTACGAAAAATGTTAGGGATGGCCAGGTGCAGCACTCACACCTGTAATCCCAGCACTTGGGATGGCTGAGATGGGTGGATCACCTGAGGTCAGGAGTTCAAGACTAGCCTGGCCAACATGGCGAAACCCTGTGCCTACTAAAAATACAAAAATCAGCCAGGTATGGTGGCACATGCCTGTAATCCCAACTACTCAGGAGGCTGAGGTAGGAGAATTGCTTGAACCCAGGAGGAGATTGCAGTGAGCAGAGACGGTGCCACTGCACTCCAGCTTGGGCAACAAGCAAGACTCCGTCTCAAAAAAAAATTAATTAAAATAAATTAAGAAAATAAAATAAAATAAAACGGCAGAGAATGGATCTAAGATCAAACAGGTCAACAGCCCACATGTTGGTCTTGTTAGAACTCCAGCTCCTCACATAGTGTGTGGCACAACGAAGGCACTCCATAAATAGAAAGAAAGCTAGGAGGCAGAGGGAAGGGCAGACAAACACTAAAGTCTGTGTTCTTAACCCAGAGGGAGCAACCTCAGATGCCTACAGCAGCCAGACAGATCATACAAAGGCATGGAGTGAACCTGTTCTAGGGAGAGGTGAGGACCATGTCAAACTGGAGAGCACACCCCGTGTCTAAATGGGACAGCCCTACTAAGTAACCTTCAGCCAATCTCTGCCAAGGAATGTAAGTTCAGCGTTGCCAGAGCTGCTGACTTCTCAGGAGAAATAGAAAATCCTGATTTTCAAGTTCAATCTGCTACTTTTTAAATGTTGGCAAGCAAATCAAATCCAAATGAGCCTGGGGCATCTTGTTGGGCTGGAAAGCAGAGAAGCTTATCAAAGACTATGCGAGGTCACGGTCCCATCAGAAGGACACAGAGGTAGCCTGGCAGGGCTCCCACTTGCTCAAATTGGACCATTTTTTAGTATCAAAAAGAGAATGAATAATCCTGGAATGGAAAAACTACATTAGTGGAGAAACTGGTAATATTTAAATAAAGTCTAGAGTTTGGTTAATAGTAATGTATGAACATTGGTTTTTCACTTTTGTCAAAGGTATCATGTGGTTATGTAAGATGTTAAGAAGTTAAGATTCTCACTCTGTCACCCAGGCTAGAGTGCTGTGATATGATCATTGTTCACTGCATCCTCAGTCTCCTGGGCTCAAGCTATCCTCTCGTCTCAGACTCCCCAGTAGCTGGGACTACAGGTATGCACCACCACACACAGCTGATTTTTTATTTTTTGTAGAGATAGGGTCTCCCTGTGTTGTCCAGGCTGGTCTCAAACTCATGGCCTCAAGTGATCCTTCTGCCTCGGGCTCCCAAAGTGCTGAGATTACAGACATGAACCAGTGCGCCCAGCCTAAAAAAGTGTATTTTAGAAAATAATAAATGGACCAGGCATGGTGGCTTATACGTGTAATCCTAGCACTTGGGCAGGCCAAAGCAGGAGAATCACTTGAGCCCAGGAATTGAAGAACAGCCTGGCCAACATAGCAAGACTCTGTCTGTACAGAAAATTTTTAATTAGCAAAAGTAAATAATAATAATAATAGTCTCAGCACAGTGGCTCACTCCTGTAATGCCAACACTTTGGGAGGCCAAGGCAGGTGGATCATTTGAGATTAGGAGTTCGAGAACAGGCTGGGCAACATGGCAAAACTCCATCTCTACTAAAAACACACAAATTAGCTGGGCATGGTGCATGCCTCTCCCTAGAACAGGTTCATTCCATGCCTTTGTATGATCTGTCTGGCTGCTGTAGGCATCTGAGGTTGCTCCCTCTGGGTTAAGAACACAGACTTTAGTATTTGTCTGCCCTTCCCTCTGCCTCCTAGCTTTCTTTCTATTTATGGAGTGCCTTCGTTGTGCCACACACGATGTGAGGAGCTGGAGTTCTAACAAGACCAACATGTGGGTTGTTGACCTGTTTGATCTTAGATCCATTCTCTGCCATTTTATTTTATTTTCTTAATTTATTTTTATTTATTTATTTATTTGAGACGGAGTCTTGCTCTGTTGCCCAGGCTGGAGTGCAGTGACACCATCTCTGCTCACTGCAATTTCCTCCTCTTGGGTTCAAGCTGGTGCATGCCTATAATCCCAGCTACTCAGGAGGGTGAGGAATGAGAATCGCTTGAACCCAGGAGGCAGAGGTTGCAGTGAGCCAAGATCGAGTCACTGCACTCCAACCTGGGCAACGGAGTGAGACACTGCCTTAAAATAATAATAATAATAATAATAATAATAATAATAATAATATACTATTGAATGAAACACATTAAATCTATTTTGAAAGATCAATGAATTCATAATGATATTTTAAAAAGAGAAAGATAAAACAAAAAAGAAAGAACTATTCGTCATCATCGGAGGCAGCTGTTACATCAAGTCCTTACTCTAAAAATAGTAGTGATAACAAGGAAAAAATGTATTCTGCCCTAGTCAGTGAGGGAAAGAAGCTCTTCTTTAAGGAAGAGTGCCAGCTCACAAATGTCAAAAGAATGAGCATTAGAACTTTGCAACTCCGAACAAAATAATTGACTCAGACAATTATCATCAATAGATGCTGAAACTGCAAGGTGAAAGGTTCAAGGGAGGCTGGATTTTTAACCTCCGCCTCCTGGGTTCCTGCAATTCAGAAGCAGCCAAGTCATCAGGCCATAGAGAACTTACTGGTTCTAAGAGAAGAAACGACTTCACAATGGAAGGATCAGGTTGTCACCACCTGAACCCATGAATCAATCTTAGCTTCACTAATGAGACAGCCTTTCATTTTGAGCTTTCTGGTGTGATGCAAGAGCATACTTATAACACCACCCAGGAAGAATTCTTGCCAATAATGTGTAGCCAAAATCTGATCAAACCATAGATTTAGCTTCTGGTTTATAGGAAATACAGGAGATAGACGGTCAAATTAAATACACCACAAGACATCAAAGTCTAGAAGGTAGACCATTCTGCCAGCAAGACAATGGCCCTAGTTGCTTCAACAACCCAATGACCTGGAAAAAGGAGGGAGAACGGGAGTCTAGATTTAAAAAGACTTAAGAGATGGAATCAGGCCAGGAGCCTGATTATAAGTGGCTCACATATGTAATCCCAGCACTTTGGAAGGCTGAGGCAGGCTGATTGCTTGAACCCAGGAGTTCAAGACCAGCCCTGGCAACATAGAAAGAACCTGTTTCTATTAAAAGTAAAGTTTATTTAATTTCTGTTGTTGTTGTTGTTGCTGTTGTTGTTTTGAGACAGAGCTTTGCTCTTGTCGCCCAGGCTGGAGTACAATGAGGTGATCTCCACTCACTGCAACCTCCGCCTCCAGGGTTCAAGCGGTTCTCCTGCCTCAGCCTCCCGAGTAGCTAGGTTTACAGGCGCCCACCACCATGCCCGGCTAATTTTTGTATTTTTAGTAGTGATGGGGTTTCGCCATGTTAGCCAGGCTGGTCTCGAACTCCTGACCTCAGGTGATCTGCCTGCCTCAGCCTCCCAAAGTGCTGGGGTTACAGGCGTGAGCCACCGTGCCCGACCAAAAATTAATTTTAAAAAAGATACGATAAAACGTGACTTGTGAACATTGACTGGGTCTTGGTTTAAACCAATGGTAAAAGACATTTTGAGGGCAACTGGGGAAATGCAAATATGGGGAATTACATGTTAATAAAGATTCTGTAATGCCAGCACTTTGGAAGGCTGAGGTGGGGGGATCATTTGAGCCTAGGAGTTCAAGACCAGCCTGGGCAATACAGCAAATCCCTGTCACTACAAAAAATAAAAAGTAATACTACAAAAATTAGCCAGTCATGATGGCATGCACCTGTATTCCCAGGGGGTGACCTACAGATCCACCTCCTGGAGGATGCACAGGGGGATCACCTGAGCCCGGGGAGGGTGAGGCTGCAGTGAGCTGTGATTATGCCACCACACTCCAGTCTGAATGACAGAGTGAAACTTGGTCTAAAAATAGAAAAGATCTGGGGCTCATTTTGTTTTGTGTCATGATGGTATTGTGACTGAGTAGTGTTTATTTTTTAAGAGATGGGGTCTCACTATGTTGCCTGGGCTGGTCTCCGAACTCCTGGGTTGAAGCAGTGACTCACACCTGTAATCCCAGAACTTTGGGAAGCCAAGGTAGGCTGATTGCTTGAGCCCAGGAGTTCAGGACTATCCTGGGCAACATGGTGAAACCCCATGTCTACAAAAAAAAAAAAAAAAAAAAAAAAAAAAAAAATTAGCTGGACATGGTGGTGTGTACCTGTAGTCCCAGCTGCTTGGTGGGCTGAGGCAGGAGCATCGCTTGAGCCCTGGTTGAGGCTGCAGTGAGTTGACATTGTGCCACTGCACTCCAGCCTGTGTGACAAAGTGAGACCCTGTCCAGACCCTGTCTCAAAAAACAAAAAAAGTTGCAAAGTATTGATATATTTTCTTTTATTAGCTAAGATATATCTATAAAAGAAAACTGCTCCAATATCAGTTATATGACTACCCTCAGATTCCATTTGTATAGGACAGCCAGAATACATGCTTAACTCTCTCATTTTCATTACAAATTTCCAAAATAATAAGTCAGTTCCCTAGTGTATTAGCTGACTATTGCCACATAGCAAATTACCACACTTAGTGGCTTAAAACACTACTCATTTATTACGTGACAGTTTCTGCCAGTTGGGAACCCTAGCAAGGCTTAGCTGTGAGCACTGCTTCGTGGTGTCTCATGGGGCTGTGATCAAGGTGTCTGACAGCGGCCAGGCATGGTGGCTCACACCTGTAAATCTCAGCACTTTGGGAGGCCACGGTGGGAGGACTCTTTGAGCCCAGGAGTTCAAGACCAGCCTGAGCAACATGGCAAAACCGTGCCTCTACAAAAAATAATTATAAAAAATGAGCTAGGTGTGGTGGTACCCACCTGTGGTCCACTACTCAGGAGGCTGAGGTAGGAGGATTGCTTGAGATGGGGAGGTCAAGGTTCCAGTGAGCTCTGATCACGCCACTGCACTCTAGCCCGGGTGATAGAGTGAATGTCTGCCAGGACTTGGGTCTCATTTAAAGGCTCTACTGGGGAAAGGTGGTTGTTAGCAGGACTCAGTTCCTCGAGAGTTGTTGGACTGGGGGCCTCAGTTCCTGTCTGGTTTTTGCCCGGAAGCCACTCTCAGTTTCTTGCCTCATGACCCTCCCAGCATAGTAACTTGCTTCTCCATCAAAGCCAGCAAGGCAGGGTGCTAGCAAGACATCAGCGAGCAACTTACACAGCCTAATCACAGGAATGACATCCCATCGCCCTTGCCATCTTCGATGATTAGAAGCAAGCCACCAGATCAGCCTCCCCACACAGGAGTGTTCACACCAGCAGGCAGAATCACCAGAGGTACCTTAGAGCCTACTGGCCACACCTAGCATCCTTCTAAGATGACTGAGGAGTGTCACTCTGTTTCTTTAATATGGCTTGAGTCATAGAAGGATTATTCTGGCTATGTGTGGAGACTCTAAACCAGTGGAGGCTGCATGTGGTAGCTCACACCTGTAATCCCAGCGCTTTGGGAGGCTAAGACAGGAGGATTGCATGAAGCCAGGAGCTTGAGAACAGCCCAGGCAACACAGCAGGATCCCATCTCTACAAAATATTTTTTAAAATTAACTGGGCACGGTGGTATGTAGTCCTGGATACTCAGGAGGCTGAAGCCAGAGGATCGATTAAGCCCAGGAGTTTGAGGCTGCACTGAACTATGATCACACCACTGCACTCTAGCTTTAGTGACAGCCTGAGACCCTGTCTCAAAGGAAAAAAAAAAAAAAAGAAATCCCTCCCCAACCTCAAAGACAGAGCCAGGAGAGAAACTACAGAATCAAATGGACCTGCTACAGGCATCCCACAGCTTTATTGTCTACTACTCCAATATTTAACTTTTTTTTTTTCGAGGCAGGGTCTCACTCTGTCACCTAGGCTGGAGTGCAGTGGTACAATCTCGGCTCACTGCAACCTCTGCCTCCGGGGTTCAAGCGACTCTCCTGCCTCAGCCTCCCGAGTAGCTGGGATTACAGGCATATGCCACCACGCCTGGTTAATTTTTTATATTTTTAGTAGAGACAGAGTTTCACCATGTTGGCCGGGCTGCTCTCGAACTCCCAACCTCAAATGATCTACTCGCCTCAGCCTCCCAAAGTGCTGGGATTACAGGCATGAGGCACTACACTCAACCCAATATTTAACATTTCAATATGATCAAAACATCACAAACGAAGTGAAAAGGCAAGAAACAGGCTGGGGGGAAACAACAGACAATGGATTTGACCTTTAGAAAATGCACCCAGTAGAAATTTGCACATCTCTGGTTTTTCCCCTATAAAATGAGGATGATGGTGTCTGTCTCACTGGGCTATTGTGAGGATTAAGAGAGTTAGTAGATAGAAAATGTTTAAGACAATGGTTGGCATAGTAAGTGCTACCTAAGTGTAAGCACTTGCTGCTGCTACTGTTATTGTTGTTGAAATTATTATTAGCAACACTTATGTGATCAAACTCTAGGTTTTGTTTCTTTTGGAGTCAGGGTTTCGCTCTGTCAGCAGGCTGGAGTGCAGTGGTGCCGATCATGGCGCATTGCAGCCTCAACCTCCTGGGCTCACGTGATTCTCCCACCTCAACCTCCTGAGTAGCTGGGACTACAGGTGTGCACCACCATGCCTAGCTACTTTTTCTGTTTGTTGTAGAGACCAGGTCTTGCTACGTTGCTCAGGCTGTTCTCAAACTCCTGGACTCAAGCAATCCTCTTGCCTTGGCCTTCCAAATGCCGGGATTACAGGCATGAGCCATTGCACCCCTCCTAAACTCTAGCTTTTAAGGCCTTATAATTGTCAACTTCTTTAAGACTGTTTATTTCTAAACCCCTATGTGTAAAAAATAAAAATTTAATTTTAATTTAAAAAAAATAAAACTTTCTGGCTCATTTTCAGTTGTAAACCCACACTAGTTAGAAAGGGGTTCTCTTTTAGTAGACCAAACCTAGTGAAGGTTTTCCTTCCCAGCATGAACCAGTGACTTCAGGTCACTTAAGTAGCAATTAAATAGTTTCGAAAGTGAATCTGACGCATTAAGCATACAATTGAAAGACGGGTCATAAATTAAAGCAAGTCCCTCCTATTCTTTTTAAAGACGTAAGCACTGTTTATTAGGGTTTTTAATTTTTTAAATTACATAAGTGATATGTGAGCATACGCCTTTAAAAAAGTTCATACACCTAAAGATCAAATTCTTCTTGACTACCTTTTTTTTTTTTTTTTTTTTTTAGACAGCATCTTGCTGCGTCACCCAGGCTGGAGTGCAACGGTGTAATCTCAGCTTACTGCAACCTCCACCTCCCAGGTTCAAGCAATTCTCCTGCTTCAGCATCCCAAGCAGTTGGGACTACAGGTGTATCCACCATCCGCAGCTAATTTCTTGTATTTTTAGTAGAGACAGGGTTTCACCATGTTGGCCAGCCTGATCTGGATCTCCTGACCTCAAGTAATCCACCTGCCTCAACCTCCCAAAGTGCTGAGATTATAGGCGTGAGCCACTGCGCCCAGCCTGAACACATATTTATCCCCGTTCCCTCCCTTTCTTTGCAGAATTTGATATGTATCCTACTATAATTTTTGTCTCTGTATTTTCATATATATCCATATGTGTGTGTGTGTGTAGGTATATATATCCATTAAATATTTGGTTTGTATCCTTCTAAAACATTGTCTCTGCATTTATTTTATTTAATTTTTATTATATTTTTTGAGACAGGGTCTCACTCTGCTTTGCAGGCTGGAGTTTAGTTGTGAGATCACAGCTCACTGCACCTACAACCTCCGAGGTTCAGGCGATCCTCTTACCTCAGCCTCTCAAATAGCTGAAACCACAGGCAAGCACCACCACCACCCAGCTAATTCTTTTTTCTTTTCTTTTTTTTTTTTTTTTTTTTTAGTGGAGACGGTTTCACCATGTTGCCCAGGCTGGTCTCGAACTCCTGGACTCAATCCATTCTCCCGCTCTGGCCTCCCAAAGTGCTGGGATTACAGGCGTGAGCTACCGTGCCCAACCTTTGTGCCTGCATTTACATAAACAAATATATATACCCATTTAAACGTATTCTATTGTTTTACAAGGTTTTGTGTAAATACTGTAATGTTACATTGTAGCCGTTGTTCTGCAACTTGTTTTTTTCTCTCACATCCCACATCCAATTCCTCAGCAAATTACGTCAACTCTTCCTGAGCACTGTATCCAGAATCTGGGCACCTCCACAGCTTTCACCCTGCCCCCTGCTCTGCCGTTGGCACCCTTAGTTCATCTTAGTTCATTCTTAGCAATCCCTTTTATTTTTGTATTTTATTTTATTTTATTTATTATTATTATTTTTTTGAGATGGAGTCTCGCTCTGTCACCCAGGCTGGAGTGCAGTGGCGCGATCTTGGCTCACTGCAAGCTCCTCCTCCTGGGTTCATGCCATTCTCCCCCCTCAGCCTCCTGAGTAGCTGGGACTACAGACGCCCGCTACCACGCCCAGCTAATTTTGTTTTTGTATTTTTAGTAGAGACGGGGTTTCACCGTGTTAGTTAGGATGTTCTCAATCTCCTGACCTTGTGATCTGCCTGCCTCGGCCTCCCAAAGTGCTGGGATTACAGGCGTGAGCCACCGCGCCCAGCCAATCCCTTTTATTTTTTATTTATTTGAGACAGGGTCTCACTCTGTTGCCCAGGCTGGAATGCAGAGGTACAATCATAGTTCACTACAGTGACTCTCCCCAGTTCAGGCAATCCTTCCATCTGTCAGCCTCCTGAGTAGCTGGGATTACAGGCACACTCTACCACGCCTGGCTAATTTTTTAATTTTTTGTTGAGATGCGTTTTCGCCATGTTGCCAAGGCTGGTCTCGAACTCCTGGGCTCGAGTGATCCGCCCACCTTGGCCTCCCAAAGTGCTAAGATTATGGGCATGAGCCACTGTGTCCAGCCGGCAATTCTAATAGAGTGAGACTTATAATGTCTGGGTGTAGTGGCTCATGCCTGTAATCCTAGCACTTTGGGAGCCTGAGGTGGGTGGATCCCTTGAGGTCAGGAGTTCGAGACCAGCCCAGCTAACATGGTGAAACCCAGTCTCTACTAAAAATACAAAAATTAGTGAGGTGTGGTGGCAGGTGCCTGTAATCCCAGCTACTCAGGAGGCTGAAGCATGAAAATCGCTTGAACCCAGGAGATGAAGGTTGCAGCGAGCCGAGATTGCACCACTGCACTCCAGTCTGGGCAACAGAGGGAGACTCATTCTCAAAAAAAAAAAAAAAAAAAAAAGTGAGACTTATAATCTTTCAGTCAGATCTACCCAAAAGAATCGAAACCAGTGACTCAAACAGTGAACACCCATACTCATAACAGCGTTATTCACAGTCGCCAAAAAGTGGAAACAACCTAAATGTCCATCAACAGATAAATGAACAAACAAACCGTGTGGTCTCTACACACAATGGAATATTACTTAGCCTTTTAAAAAGAAGAAAATTCTGACACATGCTACAACATGATGGACCCTGAAGAAATTATGCAAAGTGAAATCAGCCATATACAAAATAACAAAAACGAGTTTGATTCCACTTCTACGAGGTCCCTAAGGTAGTCAAAATCATAGAGACGGGAAGTAGAACGGTTGCCAGGAGCTGGGGAGTTATTGTTGAATGGGTATAAAGTTTCAATTTGGAAAGAGGAAAAAGTTCTGGAGATGGATAGTGGTGATGGTTACACAACCATGTAAATGTATTTAATGCCACTGAGATATACACTTAAGAATGGTTAAATGGGCTGGGCGTGGTGGTTCATGCCTGTGATCCCAGCACTTTGGGAGGCTGAGACATGAGGATCACTTGAGTGCAAGAGTCTGAAATCAGCCTGGTCAACATAGGGAGACCCCTTCTCTATCGCTTCTCGGCCTTTTGGCTAAGATCAAGTGTAGGGAGACCCCTTCTCTACAAAAAAATAAAAAATTTTAAAAAAAGTTAGCCTGGCATGGTGGCATGCACCTGTAGTCCCCAACTATTTAGGAGGTTGAGGCAGGAGGATCTCTTGAGCCCAGGAGGTGAAGGCTGCAGTGAGTCGTGATCTTGACACTAAAATACAAAAATACAAAATAATACTCTGTCTTTTAGTAGAGATGGGATTTTGTTATGTTGGCCAGGCTGGGCTTGAACTCCTGGCCTCAAATGACCCACCAGCCTTGGCCTCCCAAAGTGCTGGGATTACAGTCATGAGCCACCACACCTGGCCAGGACTTTAGTCTTGAATCAGAGTAAGGTGGGATCCTTGAGAAGGTTTGGGGTGATGTAATTGACTGGTCTCCTTGCTACTCCTCAAACACACCCAGCATACACCCCACTGCAGGGCCTTTGCCCTTGCTGTTCCCTCTGCCTGGTACATTCTTCTCCCAGATATCTGCAGAGCCAACCTCCATACCTCCTTTAGGTTTCTATTCATGAGTCCCCTTCTCTGATCATCCTTTTTAAAGCTCAACCTCAGCCAGGCACGGTGGCTCATGCCTGTTACCTCATCACTTTGGGAGGCCGAGGAGGGTGGATCACTTTAGGTCAGGAGCTCAAAACCAGCCTGACCAACATGGTGAAACCTCATCTCTACTAAAAATACAAAAATTACCCAGGCGTGGTGGCGCGTGCCTGGAATCCCAGCTACTCGGGAGGCTGAGACAGGAGAATCACTTGAACCCGGGAGGCGGAGGCGGCAGTGAGCCGAGATCACACTGCTGCACTCCAGCCTGGGCAACAGGGCAAGACTGTCTCAAAACAAACAAATAAGCAAAAAAAAAAAAAAAAAAAAAAAAAACAAACCTCAAACTCCACTCATCTCCTCTGGCCTACATCTGTTTTTCTGCATAGCCATTATTACCATCTAGAAATTCTTTACCTTACTTGTGTTTTGTCTGTCTTCTCTCACTAGAATGCAAGCTCCACGACGATAGGAGTTTCTACCTTGCTGACCAGTTTACCTCTAGGGCCCAGAATACATAATCAGTGATCATTAATATTTGGCCTTTGTTTTTTTTTGATACCGGGTCTCACTCTGTTATCCAGGCTGGAGTGCAGTGGTGTGATCATAACTCACTGCAGCTTCCAACTCCTGGGCTCAAGCAATCCTCCCACCTCAGCTTCCCGAGTAGCTAGGACTGTAGGAGCGTGCCACCATGCCCAGCGAATTTATTTTTTGTAGAGGTGGGATCTTGCTGTGTTGCCCAGGCTGGTCTAACTTCTGGGCTCAAGCAATCCTCCTATATCTGCCTCCCAAGTAGCTGGGACTACAGGCACATGCCACCATGCCTAGCTAAATTTTTTAATTTTCGTAGAGATAGGGGAGTCTCACTTTGTTGCCCAGGCTGGTCTCGAACTCCTGACCTCAAGCAATCCTCCCACCTCAGCCTCATAAAGTGCTGAGATTACAGGTGTAAGCCACCGCACCCAGCCCTGGCCTTACTTCCTTCTTTTTTATGACCTCAGAGAATTCAGCAGCTTGAAAATGACAATATATATTATCATTCATTTCACCCCTGCACGTTTAGGAAGTTCTTAGCGTAGTACAGTTTTAGAGCCTTTTAAAGTCTCCAAGCCTCAACCTGAACTTTCTCAGGGTTTCCGGACGCAACTGAAAACCTCTGTGGCAAAATCAGTTTGTTCCCAGATCCTCCTCTTCCCCAGGTCAAGGCCCTAGGAGCTGATTAAATTTTTAGTCTGAGCGAGTGGAAAGAGAAAAATGGAAAAGTATGTGCTCTGAGCTGCCAGGTGAGTCCTGGGCGTCAGGCTGGCTGTGCCCTGTGCGATCTGAGGCTTTGTGGTTGGATTTCTGGGAACAAAGTGAAAAAACTGCCAGGCTTGGTAGTGGCCGATTCTTGTGGCCAACTAGCCAGGCTAAGGGAAAAGTCAGGCTGAGGTGACCCAGACATACCAGGAGTAGAGGCCCCACACTCAGTTCCCCTTGGGGCAGAAAAAAAGAGACCCAGGCTGGGTATGGGACACAGGGAGAGGGGGTGCCACAGGGATCCAGAGAACTGAGGCCATCCAAGCCAAGCAGGAGTAGGAGACTCTTGTCTCACCAAGTCTCCTGACTGCTTATTTTGCAGAAAACTGGGAAATTGACATTTGTATGTGATTTTCTGGTTTTTAAACATTGGTTCGAAAATCTAAAACATAGCATGTTGACAAAAGCTGGATCTCTCTCGTCCTCTACCCACCCCACTCGAGGGCTGTCAGTGTGCAACTCTGCCGGTTAGCAAAACATTTCGGAACATGGACTTCGTTCTTGTTCTTTGGATTTTGTGGCTGTTTGGGCAAGTTCCTTGACACCTCCAGGTCTGTGAAATGGGAACAAAAATCTAAAGGGCTGGGGAATATTGGAGACAGAAAGAGGGATAACAAAAAGGATATGGATCGTGTCAGCTGGTATGTTGTGGTCAAAGGCAGGGAAGCACCCGGAGCTTGCTGTGACCTGGGGCATTGAGATTGAAGATCAGGGGACAGGCGCAGTGCCTCACGCCTGTAATCCCAGCCCTTTGGGAGGCCGAGGCAGGCAGATCATGAGGTCAGGAGATCAAGACCACCCTGGCCAACATGGTGAAGCCCCATCTCTACTAAAATACAAAAAATTAGCTGGGCATGGTGGGGCACGCCTGTAGTCCCAGCAACTCAGGAGGCTGAGGCAGGGGAATCACTTGAACCCGGGAGGCGGAGGTTGCAGTTAGCCAAGATCACACCACTACACTCCAGCCTGGCCACAGAGCAAGAATCCATCTCAAAAAAAGAAAAAAGAAAAAAAAAGAGAGAGAGAGATTGAAGATCAGGGATCTGCCTTTGATCAATGGAATGAGATAAGGATTCTACCAACCCAGCCAGAGACTCAGCACCCAGGGGGGCCTCCGGACCTGTAGGTGGCACTGCATCTCTGGGAGTCTCCTTAACCCTCTGTCTCAGGGGGCTGCACATGCCCCAAGCCGTGGCTTCCCTTTCAGGACTTAGGCAGGCAGTTGCCTATCTGAGCCTCACTCACTGTTAGACTTAACATTTGTGCTTGTTGTTGTTTACATTCTCAGTTTAGAGCCAGACATTCCAGTCTGTCAAGATTCTGCAAATAGATGTATTAGCTCTTCCTCCTCACTTCCTTCTTTTGCAATTTGGATACAATTTTCACCAGAATCGGCCAGGAGTCTTTTGGTTGCAAGCAACAGATACCCCAAGATTGCTTAGCAAAAAGGAAATTTATAGCCTTATGCATCTGAAATGTCCAGGCAGTAAGGCTAACCTCTGGTATGTTTTTAGTTGGGTCAAACAATGATATCGGGATCTAGTTTCTCTTTGTCATCTTTCTGGGTGGAATCCATTATTATACAGCCTATTCCAAAATATAGCTCCCCATCTGAACAACTCCCAAGCCAGTGAAACTCCCTGAGAGCTCAATGAAAGAGTCCTTGTATAGAGTTTCACCAACCATAGTTAATCTGACTTGGGTCATGTCCCACATATGAACAAATTACTATCCCAAGAGGAATACAAAATGCTAATTAATAGGCCTGGGCCATATCCACCCTGCATGGGGTGGTAATGAATGAAGTCAACACCCCTTACATCAAAATAGACTAGCAGTGAAAAAGGAGTGGTGACCCCGGAGCTAAACCAAGTGCAGTTCCTGAAGTAGAATGAATGGATGTTTGGTGTCCCCAACTCTCCCACACCCCCAAAAAGAATATTCACCTTGTCTTCCATGCGAAGTGTTGTGTTAGATGGTGGTTATAAAGGGTAATGTGGTTTCAACATCTAACATCCCACTGATTTCAAGGGCTAGATTGGCTGATCTTGGATCCCCTCTCAGACCTCATCTCCTAAAATTGCACTAACCCAAAGAAAGCAAAAAGGCTGTCTTTCCACGATACTACAAAAATATTCAACAGAATATTATTTTGGCCCTGAGATACCTCCCAAACCAGTCATAAATCCTTTCAGGCATGAATTCATCTGACTCTGCCATAATTCAACCCACGAATCTAATCCATAAAAAAAGATTCTTTTAAATTTGGCCAAATTAATGCAGGGCAGGTTCTTGGCTTCACTCAGGAAGGAATTCAAGAGCCAGCTAGCTGGTGGTGGAAGAAAACAGCCTTATTGAAGGCAGCATCAGTGTTAGGGCTCTGTCCCTGCTCCTGCAGAGTAAGCCTACCCCATGACGGCCAGAGCAGCCTAGCAGTCATATTTATACCCACTTTTAATGACATGCTAATTAAGGGGGCAGGTTATTCAGAGATAGCTAGAAAACGGGTGGTAACTTCCGGGTGTTGCCATGACAATGCTAAACTGTAATGGTACTGATGGCCATGTTTTACGGAGAGGTCCTGTTGGTGTCTCTTCCGTGTTTGGCCAGTCTTCAAACTGGTCCAGAGTCAAGTTTTGCCTACTTCCTACCTCAAAACAATCCACAGTGCTAACCAGCTGGCTAAAGTCCATGTGGACGCTGTCTAATGCTGTCAGACTATAGATCCTAACAAAAAGGGGAAAGAAGTTGGTTTTCTCCTCAGGAGGCCAAGTTAACTACAGAGCACAACACTCTTTGTTCATAGTTGCTTAAACATTCATGCCTTAAAACTTGCCAGCCTAACATCAACCAGTCTGGAGTTCCCAGACATCCCAAAATTCCAACTCTCCAACGATGGAAATCGTGACACAAAAATGAAGATGTCAGTTGTATAAAGCTGGTCACAACAGCACAGTTCCACAGGGCACTCATTCTAAAAATGTCCAACAGGGCCCCAAAGGAAAACCTTCAAAAATAACGTATTGGGTTGAAGGATATGAAATTGCTATTTTTTTCTTTTTTTCTTTTTTGAGATGGAGTCTCATTCTGTCCCCCAGGCTGGAGTGCAGTGGCACAATCTTGGCTCACTACAGCCTCCGCCTCCCAGGTTCAAGTGATTCTCCCACCTCAGCCTCCTGAGTAGCTGGGACTACAGGTGCACACCACCATGCTTAGCTAATTTTTTGTATTTTAGTAGAGATGGGGCTTCACCATGTTGCCCAGGCTGGTCTCAAACTCCTGAGCTCAGGCAATCCACCCACCTTGGCCTCCCAAAGTGCTGGGATTACAGGCATTAACCACCCCGCCCAGCCGAAATTGCTATTTTCATAGGTCAATAATAGTCAAATATCAACAATTGTATATGGTCACAACCAAATACACCTGGGAAGCATTGGTTTTCAAAGTGAGGTCTACAGACCCCTGGGAGGTCCCAGAGATCCTTTCAGGAGGAACTGTGAAGTCATACTCACTTTCATAATAATCCTAGGATGTTATTTGCCTTTTTCACATATGGACATTTTCCCTAACAGTGCAAAAGCAATAGTAGGTCATCACTGGTCATTAGAGAAATGCAAATCAAAACCACAATGAATACCATCTCACGCCAGTTAGAAAGGCGATCATCAAAAAGTCAGGAAACAACAGATGCTGGAGAGGATGTGGAGGAATAGGAATGCTTTTACACTGTTGGTTGGAGTGTAAATTAGTTCAACCATTGTGGAAGACAGTGTGACGATTCCTCAAGGATCTAGAACCAGAAATACCATTTGACTCAGCAATCCCATTACTGGGTATATACACAAAGGATTATAAATCATGCTGCTCTAAAGACACATGCACACATATGTTTATTGCGGCACTATTCACAATAGCAAAGACTTGGAACCAAACCAAATGTCCATCAATGATAGACTGGATTAAGAAAATGTGGCACATATATACCATGAAATACTATGCAGCCATAAAAAAGGATGAGTTCATGGTCCTTTGCAGGAACATGGATGAAGCGTGGAAACCGTCATTCTCAGCAAACTAACATAGGAACAGAAACCAAACACCTCATGTTCTCACCTCATAAGTGGAGTTGAACAATGAGAAACCCACCATGGACACCAGGGAGGGGAAATAACACACCAGAGCCCTGTTGGGGGTGGAGGGCTAGGGGAGGGATACATTAGGAGAAATACCTAATGTAGAGATAGGGGTTGATGGGTGCAGCCAAAACCACCATGGCACCTGCATACCTGTGTAACAACCTGCATGTTCTGCACATGTACACCAGAAACTTTAAAGTATATAATAAAAAAAAGAAAAAAAAAAAGCAATGATGGTCAAGTTTACATGAAGCTGAATTTACTGCTCAATTACTTCAACTAAAACAACAGATTGTAGTCCGACTGAATACAAGAATCCTGCTATATTCTTTTTAGTCAGCATAAAGAGATTTGCAAACATGCTTAACAGTGCCCTTCTCCCACTGACTTTTTTTTTTTTTTTTTTTTTTTTTTAGTATTTTTTCAGCCAGGCATGATGGCTCACACCTGTTATCTCAGCTCTTTGGGAGGCTGAAGTGGGAAGATTGCTTGAGGCCAGGTATTTGAGACCAGCTTGGGTAACATAGCAAGATTCTGTCTCTAGAAGAAGAAGAAAAAAAAAACTTTTTCTAATTAGCCAGAAGCAGTGGCACGCACCTTGTAGTTCCAGCTAAGGCAGGAAGATGACTGGAGCCCAAGAGTTGGAGGCTGCCGGGGGCTATAATCACACCACTGCACTCTAGCCTGGGCAACAAATTGAGACCCTGTCTCCCTTTACCAAAAAAAAAAAAAAAAAAAGCAAAAAATCATAAAAGCCTTTTATTTATGTCAACAAGTAGTGGGTTTATTAGTTATAGTGTAATGCATTAATAAATATTTTTAAGTATTAGTTTTAATGTCTCATATGGAAAGTATCATTATATAAACAAAATAACATATATGTGCTAAAAACACACACATGTTTATGTGTATGTGTGAGTGTGTGTCCCATATAAACAAAAAGTCTCGGTTATTCTATAATTTTTAAAAGTACAGAAGATTCCTGGCTGGGCACGGTGGCTCACGCCTGTAATCCCAACACTTTGAGAGTCCTAGGCGGGTGGATCTCTTGAGTCCAGGAGTTCCAGACCAGCCTGACCAACATGAAGAAACCCTATCTCTACAAAAAATACAAACAAATTAGCCGGGCATGGTGGTGAGTGCCTGTAATCTCAGCTACTAGGGTGGCTGAGACAGGAGAATCGCTTGATTCAGGGAGGCGGAGGTTGCGGTGAGCTGAGATCACACCACTGCACTCCAGCCTGGACAACAGAGTGAGACTCTGTCAAAAAAAAAAAAAAAAAAAGTACAAAAGATGCTTAAGACAAAAATTTTGAGAATGACTGCATTAGGACAATCTATGGAGAAATATACAGGAAACGAAGTGTTAAGGATATTGGCAAAAAAGTGGCTGAAATGATAGTCCTGAAACCTTGACTTGATGAGGAGAGAAAAGAAATGGAAGAGAAGATTCGAGGAAATGCGCAAGGCCCGCCAGTGCCCTGACGCTGGAGCACAGGTGTAGTGGGCGCTCCAGAGGGGTCCAGAGGTCCCAACCTCTGAGTGGGCTGTTTGAATTTCTAACGCAAAGATCGGACCTATCGGGGATGACTGAGATCTAGAAGGTCTCCACCTTGGTGGAGGTAAAAGAGGCAGAGGGAAGAACGTTCCTGGAAAAAGTGACTGCACGGGTCCCCCTAAAATCACCAACTTGCCCAAAGGACACTGTGTCTGCGGGGGTGTGGACTTGATGGGGGCGCGACTGTACAGGTGAGCGGGATGCTTCGCCGAGGTGAACGGGACAGGTACACGCGTGGGGTGGGATGGAGTGTTCATATACGTGGCATGTGATATGTACTGAGGGGACGTGGGGGACACTCGGATGAGGGGTCTGTGGACATATTCATGGAGCATGTGGGTATCGCTGGTGTCCCAAGGTGCGGAGGGAGAATGCGGAGCGTGTGCGTGCAGGGGCCGTGTGCAGGCGCCTGAACGTTGCGTCTGGGGGCTGGAGCTTATTGGGAGCCGAGGGAGGTGGCCGGGGGAGCCAGGACCTTGCGTGTGGCCAGGCCGGTAGCGCCCGGTATGCTCCACCCGCGGGCGCTCCCGGTGCTTCTCCGCCCCTGAGCCTGCTCCCTCCCCTTCGGTCTCGCCGCGCTTGCCGGGTGTCCCAGTGTCACCACCACTCGGCTGCCGCCGCCAGCTTAGAGCGCACCGCCGCCTCCGCCACCGCCGACAGCACGCATCCTCCGTGTACCGGCTCTGCCGCCCGAGCAGGTATGACGGCGACCCCTGGTTCGCACCCGGTCTCCCGCGCGCTGCCCAGAGTCCTGCGCGCCGCACCTTCTCCCGTCCAACCCCGGCCAGTGCGCTCCTGTCCCGGCCTCAGTTTCCCACGGGAGGGCGCTTGGGTGCCTGTCTGCGGCGCCGGGGACCCGGCCTGGGGACTGAACCGATTGAGGGCGGAGGGGAGAGCTGGAGGCTGGGAAAAACCCCCAGGGCGCGAAAGGCGAGACCAGGCAAGGGTCCCCGGTGTGTCTGGGACCTCAGAGACGGCGCAAAGTCCTGGCACGGAGTGGGCGGAGCGAGAGGTTGTTCAAGAGGTGACAGCAATGAAACTCGAGAGCGCTTTCTACGTGCTGGGCCCAGCCCAGCAGAGCGCCTCGCTCAAACGACCTAACTTCTCCCACAGGGCATCTCTGTGGGTTGGTACTCTTGCTGTCCCCATTTTGCAGAGGTGCAAACTGAGGGTCAGAGGGTGGGGAAGCTTCCCTAGGTCCCAGGAACAGTTTGCTGAGCTCAGATTTGAACCCAGGCAGTCTGACCCTGGAGCCTACCTCGTGGGCTGTCAGTTGCGACCGGGAACGTGGGTTTCTTCTCCAAGTGTCCCATTTGGGGTGATGCTGTGGAGGAGGAGAGATCCGAACGCCCTGCAGTTGTCGGCGCTGAGGACTCTGCAGCGCTAAGTTGATGTCTGGAGAATGCCATATGGCTTAGGTGTGCTGTGGAGGAAGAGGGTCTGGGATATAGTACAGGGACATTCTCACTCTAGCATGGAGGAGGAAACTGAGGCACAGAGTTTAGGGAGGAAGCAGCAGAGAGCTCCAGTCCACAAAAGGCACATCTTCCCACTCACCTCCACTAGGGAGTGGAGGCAGAACAACCAAGACTGGCTTTGGTCCCTGGCAGCCCAGCTCTCAAAAAGCCCAGTGGATGGGTCTGAAAGCTCCCAGAGACCTGAGCATCCCTGTCTCAGATCCCAGCATCCATGAGTGACCCAACCTGCCTATCCATTGAACTATGTAATTCCAGGCAGAACACAGGGATCCATTCTTCCTCCTCTGTAATCTTCCACCCCTGCCCTCCCAGCTCCTCAAAGGTAACCACCTTCATAATTTGGGGTGTTTCCTTCTAGACGTTTTCCTCCACCTACACAGTCATATATACACAGCCATAGAAAATATGTAAAATACTTAGTAATGTTGAAGGCGGATGTTTAATAGAAATGGTACAACCCTTGGGAGGCTCAGGCAGGCGGATCACTTGAGGTCAGGAGTTTGAGACCAGCCTGGCCTACATGGTGAAACCCCATCTCTAAAAAATAAAAAAAAAAGAAGCCGGGCATGGTGGCATGTGCCTGTAATCCCAGTTACTCAGGAGGCTGAGGCAGGAGAATCGCTTGAACCTGGGAGGTGGAGGTTGCAGTGCGCTGAGATGGCCCCATTGCACTCCAGCCTGAGTGAAAGAACAAGACTCTGTTTCAAAAAAATAGAACTAGAAGTAGAAATGGTATAACTCACCTATGTCATTCTGTAACTTAAGCCCTCTCATCTCCAGTTATCCATGCTGCTACATATAAACCCAGCTTGTTTATTTCAATTGCTGCATGGATTCCCACCATGGATAATGCCTACCGATGGGAATTTAGGTGGCAAAAATGTTCAGGTTGGTTTTTATTTTAGTGTCTTCTATAAATTGTTATCTCGGGGTTAAGTTCAATGTCCTGTTCTTTATCCTAAACTAACTTCACAGGATCTGAGTTTAGGGGAAGAGGTCCTCTTTTTTCCACTGCTCACATACAGACCCATACATGCACGCACACACACACGCACATATATGTGTACATATGCATGTTCACACACATGCACACATACGTGAGACATACACACAAGCATGTGTACATGCATGCATACACATACACAGGTGTGTGCACACACCTCTATTCTGTCTATGGCCAAGGGCAAACTCTCTAGCTACAGTCTCTGCTGCTCCCAAAGGCTGGGACTCAGTCAGGCCACTAGCTCTGCCTGGCCATGCCCCAGTGGGCAGAGGTTCCATCAGGACTACCTCCAGGGTTTCTCTATAGATGCCCCCCAAAGCCAAACTCACCCTCCAATAGCAGACAAAAGGAGTTGAGAACCACAGACTGGCAGATTGGACTGTCCAGGGTCCCATTTGTGTACCACAAACTTTGTAGGTCCAGGCTGTGGCATGAAGAGAGTGTGTTTTCTGTAGACTGCATGACGGGACCCTTAAAACTTTGGTGGAACCCATGATCCGGGTTGATGAAAAGCTAGAATCAGAGACACTACGTTATAATCCCAGCTTCACCACTTCCTACTTCAGGCAATTCCCTTCCCCTCCCTGAGCCATAGTTTTCACACCTATAAAATGGGCATGATGATAATGGCACCCTCCCCAAACTGTTGGGTGGATTAGTGGGGTGATGTAAACAAAACGTAGCAACTCATCAGCATCAGTGAGCAGGAAGTCTTTCCTGAACAGGGGAGACCTGGCGATGGCCCTGGGGCAGGAGTGATGTCTACAGCCACTGTTTGTGACTTCATCCACACCCCAAGTGCAGACCAGAGGGTCCTGAGCACTGAGTCCTGAACCAAAGAAGAGATTTCTGCTTGTTGAGAGCCAAGCCCAGCTCACTGTGGAGTCCAGAAGTGTCATGTTACTTACAAAGGGTCTAAGGTGTGCCTGGTCCTGAGTTAAGACACAGAAACAAAGTAAGCTGAGGTGCTCCCCTTTGGAATATAGGAGACAGCAAAAGTCACAAAGAAGGCCTGTGGACTTTCAAATTTTTAGATTATTCCCAAGATTTTAAAAATCAGTTCATTTAAGACTCCATATTTCTGGATCCTCTTGAGATATCAGTAAAGCTGGCAACGGCCAGGTATGGTGGCTCACACCTGTAATCTCAGCACTTTGGGAGACCAAGGAGGGTGGGTTGCTTAAGCTTAGGAGATCAAGACCAGCTTGGGCAACATGGCAAAAACCCGTTTCTACTATATCTATATCTATATCTATATCTATATCTATATCTATATCTATATCTATCTATATACATATGCTGCATATATATATAGGCTGGGTATGGCAGCATGTACCTACAGTCCCAGCTATGGGGGAAGCTGAGGTGAGAGGCTCTCCCGAGCCCAGGAGGTTGAGACTATAGTGATCTGTGATCACATAATTATGCTCCAGCTTGGGCAACAGAGTGAGACCCTGCCTCAGAAAAGGAAAAGAAAGAAAGAAAAGAAAAGCTGGCAACTCCAGGCCGGACATTCAGCTGCCCCCTTACATGGAGCAGGCACCCTGCAGGGCATGACAGTCCCTACCTGGCCCACCCCTCATTCATAAAGGGCAGCTAATATAAAAGATAACACCACAGACTCCACAGCCAGTCTCTATCTCCCAGCTATGCAGTGGATTAATTACAAGTTTCAGGCCAGGCACAGTGGCTCACACCTGTAATCCCAACACTTTGGGAGGCTGAGGCAGGTGGATCACCTGAGTTCAGGAGTTCGAGACCAGCTTGGCCAACATGGTGAAACCCCGTCTCTACTAAAAATACAGAAATTAGCTGGGCGTGGTGGTGGGTGACTGTAATCCCAGCTACTTGGGAAGCTGAGGTGGGAGAATCACTTGAACCCAGGAGGCAGAGATTGCAGTGAGCCAAGACTGCACCATTGCACTCCAGCCTGGGAGAAAAGAGCGAAACTCTGTCAAAAAAAAAAAAAAAAAAAAAGAAAAAAAAAGAAAAGAAAAGAAAAGAAAGAAAGAAACCCATGTTTCAGGCAAATTGTTTGGCATTTTTTGCGACTCCATTTCCATACGTGTAAAACAGGCATAGTAAATAGCATTTGCCTCAAACCGTTATGCTGGGCATTAAATGAGTCAACACACATGAACCCCTTAGCACAGTGCCTGACTCAAGTAAGCACTGTCTAACCATTGCTGATGCTGGTGCTGATAATGGCTGATAACGATGCCTGCCTGCCTGGCCCCTGTAACAGTGGATTTATACTCCAATTATATTCCTTATAAAATGTGGTAGGAACATAGTAAGGGAGGGAGGAAGGAAAGTAATACTTTGAGTCCCTTCTTCAAATAAGATGCTGCAATACCTTTTCTGGCCAAGGACAAGAGAGGAACATTTCAAGGAAAGGTTCAAAGAGAAGGGCTTTTTAAGGTGGGTTTTAAAGGATGAATAGGAGTTCTTCTGGAGCAGTGGAGTGAGAAAAGCATTCCACACAGAGGAAACAGCCTTTACAAAAGCCTAGAGGCCTGACCAAAGGAAGTATGTTTAAGAAGTGATGTAGTCTATTGTCACTTTGTAGTAGGGTGAGTAGGAGGAAAGATAGGAAGATGTATCTGAAAAGTGAGAAAAGGAACTTGAGGCCGTGATGGGGCCTAAGGCAGGAATAGGGATGAGCATTTCTTGAGTAACTACTATGTGCAGGTGCTCTTGTAGTCATCACCCCCGTAGTCATAATGCCCTGGGAGTCACGTTTTGTGATCTCCATTCTACAGATGAGTTAGACTGAGGCTCAAGAAGAGTAAACCACTTGCCCAAAATCTTGCAGTGGGTCAGTGGTAGAGCTGGAGTTGGACACCAAATCTGTCTGATTCAAAGCCCGTGAGCCCTTGCTGAGCCTCAGTTTTCTCACTGTAAAGTGGAACTAGTACTAACAAAACCCACTCCACAGGTGTGCTGGGAGGGTTCAATGACAGAATGAATGCATAGTCCCTAGCACACAGCAACTGCTACCATTATTTTGACTGGAATGAAGCCTGTGTTCCTTTTTTGGGGGGCAGGGGGAGACAGAGTTTCATTCTTGTCACCCAGGCTGGGGTGCAATGGTGTGATCTCGGCTCATTGCAACCTCCACTTCCCGGGTTCAAGCAATGCTCCTGCCTCAGCCTCCCAAGTAGCGGGATTACAGGAGCCCGCCACCATGCCCAGCTAATTTTTGTATTTTTAGCAAAGACGAGGTTTCACCATGTTGGCCAGGCTGGTCTCAAACTCCTGACTTCAGGTGATCCACCCATCTCGGCCTCCCAAAGTGCTGGGATTACAGGCGTGAGCCGCCACGCCCGGCCGCATGTGCTCCTTTAAACCCCTTGGCCTCACATGGTGGACCAGCCTCAGATGGAGAAACAGACATGCAGATTCTCACACCCATCCCAGACTTCCCACATCAGAGACTCCCAAAATGAGCCTGGCAATCTGTATTTTATTTTATTTTATTTTATTTTATCTTTTCTTATTTGTTTATTGATTTTGAGACAGAATCTGACTCTGTCACCCAGGTTGGAGTGCAGTGGCATGAACTTGGCTCACTGCAACCTCTACCTCCCAGGTTCAAGCGATTCTCCTGCCTCAGCCTCCCAAGTAGCTGGGACTACAGGTGCCTGCCCTGACACCCAGCTAATTCTTGTATTTTTTTGTAGAGATGGGGTTTCACTATGTTGGCCCGGCTGGGCTTGAACTCCTAACCTCAAGTGATTCACCTGCCTTGGCCTCCCAAAGTGCTGGGATTACAGGCATGAACCACCATGCCTGGTCACAATCTGTACTTTAATAAGCTCTCTCAGTGATTCTGATGGACATTCAAGTTTGAGAACCACTGGCCTACAGTAAAACTTCAAATGAGATCTCCTCCAGCCACCTGTATCTGCCTCAAAATAGAAGGGAGTGTGGATGGTCCAGAGTTCTATCCTCAGCAAAGACATAATCTGGGGGGTATGTCATAAGATAAAGGCATGTCCCTCTTGGCCCTGGAGCTTGGAAGAAACCATTTTTTTTACAGACAGAAAAATTGCTAAGGGAGCTGGTGGAGTTCCTAGAACTATTATTCTTCCAAATTTGCTCAACATCCTAGACTTACAGCTTCCAGTCTGCCCCTCCTTGAGGACCTGGGGCAAACTTGACTTTTAGAGGAGCTGCTTCCTAGTGAGGACTGCCCCTGACAGCTGAAGACCTGCCCCCACACCACTGCAACTGTATTAGTTAGGGCTCTCTAGAGGGATAGAACTCATAGGATGGATGGATAGATAGATAGATAGATAGATAGATAGATAGATAGATAGATAGATAGATAAAGGGGAGTTTATTAAGTATTAACTCACATGATCACGAGGTCCCACAATACGCTGTCTGCAAGCTGAGGAGCAAGGAAGCCAGTCTGAGTCCCAAAACAAAAGAACTTGGAGTTCGATGTTTGAGAGCAGGAAGGGTACAGCATGGGAGGAAAACGCAGGCTGGGAGGCTAGGCCAGTCTAGCCTTTTCACATTTTTTTCTCCCTGCTTTATATTCTAGCTGCTCTGGCAGCTGATTAGATGGCGCCCACTCAGATTAAGAGTGGGTCTGCCTTTCCCAGCCCACTGACTCAAATGTTAAATGTTAATCTCCTCTGGCAGCACCCTCACAGACACACCCAGGATCAATACTTTGCATCCTTCAATCCAATCAAGTTGACACTCAGTGTTAACCATCACAACCACCTTATAAAGAGCCTGTTCTTAGAAGCTCCTCTGTGCCTGTGGGCCTTCTCTCTTGGCCCCCATGAAAACATGGTTCAAAGCACAAGTCGTAGGCAGTAGGAAATGATCTCAACTCTACAAGAGGACTATTAAGGAGGCCCCAGGTCAAGCTCAGGTTGGGGACAGTCATACCCTGCAGATGATCTCAAAGCAAGAAGCAGGCCCCTCCACACATCCTCTGTGAAGCACTGATTAAGAGTCAGAAGGACAAGGCGTGGTGGCTTACACCCATAATCCCAGCACTCAGGGAGGCTGAGCTAAGAGGAATGCTTGAGGCCAGGAGCTTGAGACCAGCCTGGGCAACATAGTGAGACCCTGTCTGTATTTTAAAAATAAAAACAATAATTTTATTCTTAAGGCTTTGCCTTCAAGATTGCTGGGTCTGACTACATAAAAGTTAATATGCTCTGCATGACCAAAAAAAAAAAAAACCATATAAACTCAGGCATTCCAAGCTAGTTAAAATACTTGCCACTGTTATGACCAAGAATTATTTTATGGATAGGGTTCTTGTAGGCTGAGCACAGTAACTCATGGCTGTAATCCCAGCACTTTGGAAAACCAAGGTGGGAGGATTGCTTGCTCGAGGCCAGAAGGTTGAGACCAGCCTGGGCAATATAGTGAGACCCCGTCTCTATAAAAAAGAATGATTAGCCAGGCATAATGGCACATGCCTGTAGTCTCAGCTATTTGGGAGGCTGCGGCAGGAAGATGGCTTGTGCCTGGGAGTTGGAGGCTGCAGCAAGCTATGATTGCACCACTGCACTCCAACTTGGGCAACACAGTGAGACCCTGTCTCAGGAGAAAAAGAAATGTGTTCTTGCAAATCAAAGACTAAATACCCCACCCAAAAAGTTAAAGAGCAAAGGCTATAATTTGGTTGATCACAGGAAAAGAAGTATACATTGAATTCACACAGATGAAAAAGTTCTCAACTGCACTCTAAGAAAAGAAAACCACAATGGTTGTTTTCAACCTGTCAGGTTGTCGAGTAACACTCAGTGTTGACGAAGATGCAGGAAAACCAGGAATCTCAAATCCAGTTGGTGAGGGTAAAATTGGGGCACGTTCCTGGCCTAAGTCACACCATGGCCCAGCCTCAGATGAGGGAGCCCAGGGAGTGAACTGCCTAGGCCGGTGGTCAGGGTGCAAATTGGTGCAAGCTCTTGGCCTAACTCTGAGGGCAGTTAGGCAAACATGTCAACACTGAAGATTCATATACGCTATGAATCTGACATTTCACCTGCAGGAATTGATCCCGTGGTTATCTCTGCATTGGACACAACGTGTTAGAACAAGGATATTCAGCACTGTGAGAACAAGTGATTGGAACTATTTAAAATGTCCATCAGAAAGGAACTAAGTTCTGTAAGTGTTGGGACAGCCACATAAAAGACTGGGAGGCAGCCATTAAAAAGAAAACAGTAGCTCTCTATAAAGGCATGTGAGGCCGGGCCGGGTGGCTCATGCCTGTAATCCCAGCACTTTGGGAGGCCCAGACGGGTGGATCACCTGAGGTCAGCAGTTCGAGACTAACCTGATCAACATAGTGAGACCCCCGTCTCTGCTAAAAATACAAAAATTAGCCAGGCGTGGTTGTGGGTGCCTGTAATCCCAGCTACTTGGGAGAGTGAGGTAGGAGAATTGCTTGAACCAGGGAGGCGGAGGTTGCAGTGAGCTGAGATCGTGCCACTGCACTCCAGCCTGGGCGACAGATGAAACACCGTCTCAAAAAAGAAAAAAAAAAGTGATGTGAAACAATCTTCCAGATGTTTTGCTAAAAGAGAATGTGTATATATACATGCACATTAAAATCTAGAGTACACACTGGAAGCTAGTAATAGTGTTTCCTTTTTCAGAGGTGAAACTGCAGGTCTTAGGTGAAAAGGAGACTAATCTTTCATTACATACAATTTGGCATTCTTCAAGTTTTTTTTTTTTTGTTTTTGTTTTTTGCCCCATACATTTATTATATTATAGTTATAAACTATAGCCACACACCTTCTTATTTAAAACAAGCATAATGGCCAGGTGCAGTGGTTCTGGGAGGTCGAGGTGGGTGGATCGCCTGAGGTCAGGAGTTCGAGACCACCCTGACCAACATGGGGAAAACCCATCTCTACTAAAAATACAAAAATTAGCTGGGCAGGTGGCAGGGGCCTGCAATCCCAGCTACTTGGGAGGCTGAGGCAGGAGAATTGCTTGAACCCAGGAAGTGGAGGTTGCAGTGAGCTGAGATCACACCAGCACTCCAGCCTGGGCAACAAGAGCAAAACTCCATCTCAAAAAAATAAAAATAAATAAATAAATAAAAATAAAATAAGCATAATGTTGGAACAAGGTGGCTGAGTGCGGTGGCTGATGCCTGTAAGTCCAACAAACTTTGGGAGGCCAAAGAGCAGGGATTGCTTGAGGCCAGGAATTTGAGAACAGCCTGGGCAACATAGTGAGACTATGTCTTAAAAAAAAAAAAGGCAAAAGAAATAAGCTGAATTCCTTTTGACACCACCCAAATTATACATTATGCTTTCAAATTTAAAATATTACCATTTTAAAAGTAGAGGCTTTCATCACAAAAAGACAAATATATGATTCTACTTATATGAAGTAACTAGAATAGGAAAATTCGTAGAGACAGAAAATAGAATAGAGATTACGTGGGCTGGGGGATGGGGGGTTATCGCTTAATGGGTACAGAGTCTCATTCTGTTTGGGATGATTAAAAAGTTCTGGAAATGCACACCTGTAATCCCAGCACTCTCGGAGGCCAAGGTGGGCAGATCGCTTGAGCCAGGAGTTCAAGATCAGCCTGGACAATATGGTGAAACCTCATCTCTGCAAAAAAGTACAAAAAAGTTAGCTGGGTGTGATGGTGTGCACCTATAGTTCCAGCCACTTGGGATACTGAGGTGGGAGGATCGCTTGAACCCAGGAGGTTGAGGCTGCAGTGTGCCATGATAGCACCATTGCACTCCAGCCTGGGCCACAGAGTGAGACCCTATCTCAAAAAAAAAAAAAAAGTTCTGGAAATGGACAGCGATAGTGGTTGCACAGTACTTGATGCCACTGAAGTGTATGCTTACAGTTGGTTAAAATGAGGAATTTTATGTTATATATTTTGCCACAATAAAAAAAATTGGGGGATGAAAAACAAAAAAAAACCCAACTAGGGGCTTTGACATCAGAATGCTTGGGCCCTAGTCTTTGGTTCTATCACTTCTCAGCTGTGTGTACTTGATCAAGCGGCTCTGCCTCTTTAAGCCTCAGTTTTCCCGTCTTTGAAATAGGGCTGCCTAACAGTGCTGGCCTCACAAAAATCCTGCAGGGATTCAATTACTTCATCCATACAAAATGCTCTCTCTGCATGCCTGAGGCTCTTGTAGGAGGTCAGGATTAGGAGAGTAGGGAGGCTGGAATCAGCAATTGGACCAAATACTAAAAGCAGCAGATTCGAATGGAGCAGGGACCTAGGGACTTTGTAAAAGCATCAGGTCCGGGCTGGGCGCGGTGGCTCACACGTGTAATCCCAGCACTTAGGAGGCTGCAGCGGATGGGTCTCTTGCACCCAAGAGTTCGAGACCAGGCTGGGCAACATGGCAAAACCCAGTTTCTACAAAAAATACAAAAATTAGCCAGGTGGGGTGGCATGTGCTTGTAGTCCCAGCTACTTGGGAGGCTGAGGCAGGAGGATCGCTTGAACCCCAGGAGCAGAGGTTGCAGTGAGCCAAGATCACACTGCTACACTCCAGCCTGGGCAACAGAAGTTAAAAACCCGGTGTCCAAAAAAAAATCAAGTCTGGATTTTTATATCATTTTGCATTTGCAAAATTAAAAAGAAATTGTGTTTCCATAATGTAAACTGCAAAATGTAGATTCGAACAAAATCTTGTTGGCTGATGGGAGTACATAAAAGATGCAGTGATTCTTTACCTGGGGGCTACTAACCTGGACTGCTGGCTCTGCCACTTATTAGCTGGGTAACCTCAGACAAGTTACTTAATTTCTCTGTCCTTCAATTTTCTCATCTGTAAATGGGAGACGATAAGATTCTCACTTCATAAGGAATGTTATGAGGATTAAATGTGTCAAGTGCTTAGAACACTGCCCAGCAAACAGTAAGGCCTAAATAAGTGTGTTAAATAAATGAACTTCAAATAAGCCTGAAAGTCTTTTTGTTTTTTGTTTTGTTTGAGACAAAGTCTCGCTCTGTTGCCCAGGCTGGACTGCAGGGGCACAATCTTGGCTCATGCAACCTCCACCTCTCCAGTTCAAGTGATTCTCAGGTCTCAGCTTCCCAAGTAGCTGGGATTACAGGCACGTGCTACCATGCCCAGCTCATTTTTGTATTTTTAATAGAGACTGGGTTTCACCATGCTGGCCAGGCTGGTCTTGAACTCCAGACCTCCGCCTGCCTCGGCCTCCTAAAGTGCCGTGATTACAGGCGTGAGCCACCTCGCCCGGCCTAAGTTGAGGCTTTTTTTTTTTTCTTTTTGAGACAGAGTCTCACTCTATCGCCCATGCTGGAATGCAGTGGCACAATCTCAGCTCACTGCAACATTTGCCTCCTGGGTTCAAGCAGTTCTCATGCCTCAACCTCCCCAGTAGCTGGGATTACAGGGGCCCACCACTGCACCAGACTAGTTTTGTATTTTTAGTAGAGATGGGATTTCACCACATTGGCCAGGCTGGTCTCAATCTCCTGTCCTCAACTGATCTGCCTGTCTCAGCCTCGAAAAGTATTGGGATTACAGGCATGAGCCACTGCACTTGGCCAACCCTGAAAGTCTTAGCATTTGTGTTTTCAAGATGAGGGTTTATTTTTTACATGAAGAAAACAGTGTCCTAGCCAAAATACAGTCATGGAGCTGAAATGAACTTGGAGGAGTTTCCTGGGGTAGATTTGATGAGAGGTGGCTTCAGGAGGCCAAAAACAGGGAAAAGATGCTCAACTGATGGGGTGAGGCTGTAAGACACTGAGGCTCAGAGAGGTTGAGAAACTTGCCCTGGGACACACAGCAATAACAGAACCTGAGTTTCAACCCCAACTCTCTCTTCCCCAGTGCCTCCCTGATTAGGAATTTTTTTTTTTTTTTTTTTTTTTTTTTTTTTTTTTTTGAGACAGAGTCTCGCTCTATTGCCAGGCTGGAGTGGCATGATCTCAGCTCACTGCAAACTCTGCCTCCAGGGTTCAAGCAATTCCCCTGCCTCAGCCTCCCAAATAGCTGGGATTACAGGTGTGCACCACAATGCCTGGTTAATTAATGTATTTTTTGTAGAGACGGGTTTCACTATGTTGGCTAGGCTGGTCTCAAACTCCTGATCTCAAGTGATCCGCCTGCCTCAGCCTCCCACTGGCTGGGAAAATCTTGATGATTGGGGCTACAGGTCTGGGGCCACTGGTGGCCCCTTGGCAAATGTGGTTCTTTCCTTTCAGACCCCCAGGACCAATGCAGGCCACCTTGTTCCCCTCCACATGCTAGGGAGCTCATTTCTGAGTCAAGGTCTGGAAGGAGGACTGAGATCTGGAAAGTCTTCTGTAGCCTCTCTCAAGAGCTACTCCTGATTGGACTCATTCGAAGACCTTAAGCAGGGGCTGGGTTGCACCCTCCCAAAACTAGCTTTGTCTCACCTGCCGGCTGATTCCTGAAATTCTTCGGTGGGTGTCTCACCTATGTCTACATGTGGAGGTTGTTGATTCTTTAACTGAGCTCACGGTTTGAATCCTGATTGGAAAACACCCCCACCACCACCTTACCCCCACCCCAGGAGGGATTATCTTTGTCTTTCTCAGGGACAAAGTTCGCAACGCAGCAAGAAGGAGTTGGAAAGGCTTTGGCGGACTGGGTTAGGGAGAGAGACCACGAGGAAGCTTGGGGTCTGAGGCCGTGGACTTCAAGACAGGCTTTCAAGGATTGTTTTAGAGACTGGAGGGTGGCAGGAAGGAATATGAAATGTTTAGAAGCATGCCTGGTACATGCCTGGCTCATTAATGGGGTCAGGAGGGGAGCGTCGGAGAGGAAAGGAGATAGGGAAGAGGGGGAGATTTAGGAAGAGAGAGAAAGCCCCAAGAGATGGCCATGGGCCTGCACAGGGCAGAGACCCCTGCCTCCAGCACCCAACACCTACCCTCCCTCCCTGGTTGCATTCGGGGGTGTAGTGGGGGAGCAGAGGCTGATGTAGGGAGGAGGAGGCCTTCATTATCCCACTACCTTGGAGGCAGAGCTCTGCCTGCCCCAGGAGAAGGGCCCAAGCGAGTTCTGGTTGACCCCAGGCTGTCTGGGGAGCCAATTTCTGTCCTTAAAGCATTTTCTTTCTTTTCTTTCATTTTTATAGAGACAGAGTCTCACTATGTTGCCCAGGCCGGTCTCGAACTCACTGGGATCAAGCAATCCTCCCACCTCAAGCTCACAAAGTGTTGGGAGTATAGGCATGAGCCACCTTGCCTGGCTCCTTAAAGCATTAAGGGCAAGATTTGGGTGCTGAAGTCTTCCAGTCTCTTTAGCTGTACCTGGACAGGCTGTTTGTTTAACAGTTAAGAGTTTGGGAGTCAAGCAGGCTGGAGTTGGAACTCAGCTGTGGGACATGTGGACCCCCACCTGTCCACGGGATAACTTGGTGGGGGGAATTTAGGGGGATCGTGAGGCATTAGCAAGCCAAGTGCACAGCATGCTGACCCCCAGGCACTGAACCCACCATGGCTATTGCTCTGATAACCTCCAAGTGGCTGCTATGCTGCTCCTGCCCTGCTTGGAGAAGGGATGAGGGTAGGGCAATGATGGGAGAGCTCTGGGCTGAGAAGCCAGAAACAGCTTTATCTGCAGAATTCAGGGAAAATTGAAATCTCAGAATCAGGGCCTTGGGTGAGTGGAGGGAGGGTGGATGTCCAAGTGCATGACAATCTGGGTGGTTACAAGTCATTGGCTGTTGGAACAGGAGCCTAGCTGGGCCTCACCTCCCCCGATCCCTTGGCACCAGGTGATAGAGAGTGGCGCCATCCTGGCCACGGGATGGTGAGCCCACTGGGCAGATTCCCCTCCCCAACCCTCACAGAAAGCAGAACCTGGAGGAGAGCCGTGGTGGAGGGGAAGGAGGCTGCACATTTTCCTACATTTGGGTGGAAAGGGAGAAGACGCTTTCTTTCCCAATACAAAGCAGTTTTCTTTGTAACTCATTCATTCATTCATTCATTCATTCATATTTAGGGAGTGTTTCCTGAGTGCTATAACACTAGTTCACAGGAACCAAAACACTTAGAGGCAAGGTTTTATGTGTTTTGTTTACTGCTATTGTCCAAGTTCCTAGTAGATGCTCATTGAACATTTCTTGAACATTTATTGAACATTTATTGCTGGAGTGCAGTGGCACGATCTCGGCTCACTGCAACCACTGCCTCTTGGGTTCAAGTGATTCTCCTGCCTCAGCCTCCCAAGTAACTGGGACTATAGGCGCGCACCACCACGCCCAGCTAATTTTTGAATGAATGAATGAATGAATGAATGAATGATGGATGGATGGATGGATGCATACCAGCATTGGGCTAGACACTGAATATACAGTGGTGACCCAGCCACATCTCTCATCCCCCAGGAAACTCCATGGACCCCCCCATTCTCTGGTCCCCTCCCCATCTTCACCCCTAATCTCGAACTCCCAGTAGGGCCCCACCAATGGTGGCTGGGCCTGAAATGGGCAGGGCTGTACTCTTGTTGGATCTTATGATCCAGCTGGCTAAAAACCCTACCCTGAAGACCCCTCTACAAAGGATCTCATTCACTTCAGGAGGTGTGGTCACCTTGTCTGGGAACCCTGTTGTTTTGTTTACCTTACGTACAAGGACTGAACTGGACTCAGTTTCTTTTTCAACACATGATATCGTTTACCAAATCAACTCTGATGGGGCCCAAATGGCTCTCTCCCCTACAGTAATAATAATAAAAATAAGCACCGTTTTTTTGTGGGTGGTTTTGTTTGTTTTTGAAATGGAATCTCGCTCTGTCACCAGGCTGGAGTGCAGTGGCACGATCTCGGCTCACTGCAACCACTGTCTCTTGGGTTCAAGTGATTCTCCTGCCTCAGCCTCCCAAGTAGCTGGGACTATAGGCGCACACCACCACGCCCAGCTAATTTTTGTATTTTTAGTAGAGACAGGGTTTCACCATGTTGGCCAGGATGGCCTTGATCTTTTGACCTCGCGATCTGCCCACCTTAGCCTCCCAAAGTGCTGGGATTACAGGCAGGAGCCAGCCCGCCCGACCAGCAGCATTTTTTAAGTATTACTACATGCCAGGCATGTGTATTCTTTCATTGAATTCTTTCAGCAACCATATGGGGCAGGTACAGTTTTTTAATTATTAATATTATTCTTATATTTTTCTTGTTTGTTGAGACAGAGTCTCACTCTGTTACCCAGGCTGGAGTTCAGTGGCTCAATCACAGCTCACTGCAACCTCAACGTCCCAGGCTGAAGTGATCCTCGCACCTCAGTCTCTCCAGTAGCTGGGACTGCAGGTGCACAACACTACGGCCAGCTAACTTTTTTATTTTGTTTGTTTTTGTAGAGACAGGGTTTGACCATGTTGCCCAGGCTGGTCTCGAACTCCTGGGCTCAAGCAATCTTCCCACCTTGGCCTCCCAAGGTGCTGGGATTACAGGTGTGAACTGCCATGCCCGGCCAGCTACAATTATTATCCCGCTTTTACACACAGAGAAACTGAGCTCTCTCAATGCAGGATTTCAATGTATCTTTACAACAATCGAGAGAAACAGGTAATGTAATTGCCTGCATTTCATAGAAAATAAAATAGGCTCAGAGAGCTTAAGTAACTTGCCCAAGGTCACACAGAGCTAGCAAATGGTGTGTCTGGGATTCAAAGCCAAGCAGTTTGACTGCAGATCCCATTCTGTTCACCCCAGCCTGCCTCTCCTCAGCTTCTTGGCGTCATCTGAGGGGTGAGTGTGGAGGAGGTGGGGAATTTTTTTCTATGTGACATGGCTCTCGAAGCCTTTGGTTCACCCGCAGTCAAGTGTAAGGTTTCGGCTTTTCACAATGCCAGGAACCACCTTGGGTCACTGTGCCGGTGAAGATTCTAATCTCCCCCAACAAAGAGGGTACTCAGCCCGTGCCTTCAGGGCACCACATTCCCAGCCTTCAGATTTCCCTGGAAGCCTGGCTTTCTCCAGCCAGATGGCCTTCCTAGGGGATGAGGGGGTTGTGGACCCTGAGCCACTCTCCCAACATTTTGGATCCAAGACCAGTCACTATGCCAGCCTGACCCTGGCACAAGGTGGGGAATGCGTGGCCCAGACCAGAGCCTGGAAAGGCAAAGCTGGATTTCAGAGGTTGGCAGGAGATGGAGACAGAGCAGGAAACAGAAGGGGTTAAGAGAAAAAAATGTCACCGGCCGGGCGCAGTGACTCAAACCTGTAATCCCAGCACTTTGGAAGGCTGAGGCAGGCGGATCACCTGAGGTCGGGAGTTTGAGATCAGCCTGACCAGCATGGAGAAACCCCGTCTCTACTAAAAATATAAAATTAGCTAGGCATGCCTGTAGTCCCAGATACTCAGGAGGCTGAGGCAAGAGAATCGCTTGAACCCGGCAGGCGGAGGTTGTGGTGAGCCTAGATCGCGCCATTGAACTCCAGCCTGGGCAACAACAGCGAAACTCTGTCTCAAAAATCAAATAAAATTTAAAAAGTCACCATTCTTTCCCTTTCTTGAAAGTCTCTGATTCATGCCTTTCACCTGGTGTTTGGTAAATAATGTGTTTATTTAACAAACTGCGATGCCATGGAACCCATTCTGGAGGTCAAGGGTACAGGGATCCCAGCTGACCCAGCATGTATAAGCACTTACTATAGAACAAGCATGGGAACCTCCTGCAGTGGCTCACACCTGTAATCCCTGCACTTTGGGAGGCCAAGGTGGGAGGATTGCTCGAGCCCAGGAGTTTGAGACCAGCCTGCCTAGGCAACATAGTGAGACTCTGTCTCTATAAATTTTTTTTTAAAAAATTAGCCACATGTGGTGGCACCTATAATCTCAGCTACTTGGGAGGCTGAGGTGGGAGGATCACTTGAGCACAGGAATTCAAGGCTGCAGTAAGCCGTGATTGTGCCACTGCACTCCAGCCTTGGTGACAGAGTGAGACCCTATCTCTTACACAAAGTACAGGCATAGGGAGCAATGTTTTGCCTGAACCTCTCATTTAATCTGCACACAACAACTGTATCAAGTAGGTACATCCTTACCATCACCATCATCATGGTCACCATTACCACCATCATCATGGTCACCATCACCACCATCATCATGGTCACCATCATCACCATCCCCTTCATTACCATCACCATCACCATCCTCACCATCACCACCACCATCATCATCACCACCATCATCCCCATCATTATCACCACCATCCTCACCATCACCACTATCAGAATCACCATCACCACCACCATTATCACCATCCTCATCCTCACCACCATCACCATCATGATCACCATCACCACCATCACCCTCACCATCTCCTCCATCCTCACCATCACCATCACCATCCTCACCATCACCACCATCAA
>NW_016808764.1:5893473-5906723 GCF_001698545.2 Rhinopithecus bieti
AGCCAGGATGGTCTCGATCTCCTGACCTTGTGATCCGCCCGTCTCGGCCTCCCAAAGTGCTGGGATTACAGGCTTGAGCCACCGCGCCCGGCCTTCAACATAACTTTTTCATAATCAAGTGCTAAGGTTTCTGAGATTGTGCAGGGGCGATTCTGTGTGCAAACACCAGGAAAGGAGGAGGAGGCCTGCCATCTGGTGTCGTTTTGTTTTATTTTGTTTTGTTTTGTTTTGTTTTGTTTTGTTTTGTTTTGTTTTGTTTTGCTTTGAGACAGAGTCTCATTCTGCCACCCAGGCTGGAGTGCAGTGGCGCAATCTCGGCTCACTGCAACCTCCGCCTCCTGGGTTCAAGCAATTCTCCTGCCTCAGCCTCCTGAGTAGCTGGGACTACAGGCACGTGCCACCACACCTGGCTAATTTTTTGTATTTTTAGTAGAGACAGGGTTTCACCATGTTAGCCAGGATGGTCTCAGTCTCAATCTCCTGACCTCGTGATCCACCTGCCTCGGCCTCCCAAAGCGCTGGGATTACAGGTGTGAGCCACTGCACCCAGCCCAATCTGGGCTTCTTTGCCCTCAATTAATTCCTCCAACCTAGGAGTCTGCATACTATGGCCCAAAGGCCAATGTTTGGTCCACCAGTTGTTTTTTGTGCAGCTTGTGAGTTAAGAATGGTTTACATAGTTGAAAAAAAAAATCACATTTCATGACACATGCAAATCAAATGAAATTCAAAATTCAGTGTTCATAAGTGAAGTGTGATTGAAACATAGCCACGCCCAGTCATTTACATGCTATCTATGGCTGCTTTTGCACTATGATGGCAGCACTAAGTGGCCACAACGTAGACTGTATGGCACACAAAGCCTAAAATACTGCTGTCTGGCCCTTTCCCAATAAAGTTTGCTGACTCTTGCTCTAGCTTTGTGGCTCCCAAACTCTGCTGCACGTATTATCCAATTATCTAGGAAACAGTTTATTTTTTAATTTTTTTGAGACAGGGTCTCACTCTGTCGCCCAGGCTGGAGTGCAGTGGCGCAATCTCAACTCACTGCAACCTCCGCCTCCTAGGTTCAGACGATTCTCCTGCCTCAGCCTCCCAAGTAGCTGGGATTACAGGCGCACGCCACCACACCCAACTAATTTTTGTATTTTTTTGTAGTGACAGGGGTCTCAAATTCCTGGGTTCAAGTGATCTTCCCACCTCAGCCTCCCAAAGTGCTCAGATTATAGGCATGAGCCACCTTGCCTGGCCACGTCTCAAATGTTAACATGCACACGAGTCACTAGGGGTCTTGTTAAAATGTGGATTCTGATTCAGTAGATCAAGTGGGCCCCAGCTTTTGTGTCTCTAACAAGCTGATGATGCCAGTGCTGCTGGTTCTGGTGCCCTACTTGGAAGAGTAAGATGGTGGGCCAGAGGTTCTCAAACTTTAGCATGGCCAGAGCCTCCTGGAAGGCTGTTAAAACCCAGATTGCTAGTTAAAACCCAGAGGCCTCAGGGGGAGACAGAGGATTTGCCTTTCTAACAAGCTCTCAGATGATGCTGTTTCAGCCAGTCTGGGGACCAGACTTGGAGAACCCCTGCTCTCAGCTCTGCACTGACTCTCCCCTAGGGTGGGGGAGCCCCGCAGTCCACAGAAGGTGGGATTTTTACTCTCTCTGAGGACTAGGTCTCAGTTGGCTTCCTCGGTCAACTGTCTCTGACCAGACTCAAGCAGTTTCCTCAAGTTCAACCCACGACTTACAGACATGATTGGAATTGGGAGGCAGCGGAAGTTCTCGTCCATGTGTTGCAAACCTCTTCCCCATTCCAGGGGGTTCTGATCCATGCAGTTTACAGCCGAGGCCCCCTCTGAGGAGCTCTCACATTAGACACCACCGTGGGCCTCTACACAAATGAACTTGAGCCCCAGGTATGAGGTCTTGGGTAGGCCCCGGCCTTCAGCTTCAGCCCCAGGGATGGGAGGGGAAGGCCACACCGCCCCCCCCCCAGAGAGCTGTGGCTGCTGCAGCTTCAGGGACAAGGGCAGGGCCCTCTCTTGGGTCAGGCTGGGCCCAGAGCTATCGCCTCAACTGCCTTGAACAAGAATGACCACCTAAGTCCCAGCCGGTTTCCCGGAGTCCTTGAACTTGAGAGTGCTGGTGGCCAGATCTGAATGAGTGAGCTTAAGGAGATCAGAGAGTAGGAATTCCTGAATTCTATTCCTGGACTTTATTTTATTTTATTGTTTTGAGACAGAGTCTCACTCTGTCGCCCAGACTGGAGTGCAGTGGTGTAAGCTTGAACCTCCCGGGTTCAAGCGATTATTCTCCTGCCTCAGCCTCCTGTGTAGCTGGGACTACAGGTGTGTGCCACCATGCCCAGCTAATTTTTGAATTTTTCCTAGAGACGGGGTTTTGCTGTGTTGGCCAGGCTGGTCTCAAACTCTTACCCTCAATGATCCACCTGCCTCAGCCTCCCAAAATGCTGTGATTACAGGCACAAGCCATGGTGCTCGGCCTTTTTCCTGGATTCTCAGCAGCATCGTCTTGCCCCTCACTGGGGCTCCCTGTTCCTCTGAAGACCCTGCCTGTGGGTGGGGATGTGAGCAGGGCTGGTGTCTGCTGTCCATCCCAGACAGGGCCATCAAGTCCCATAGGACAAGACAGCACACAGAGCCTGGACCCTGGGAAAGGCAGGGGTATTAGGAGGCCTGGACCCGCCCTCAGGCAAACCCCTGCTCTCCGCTCTCCAGCGGGGGACCTTGGGCAGCTGTCCATGCTGCAGAGGCCATGATTCCCTGGAGCGTTGACTCAAGGATTAAATGAGATGATGGCTGAAAGTGCTGTGACAGTTCCTGGCACATTAGGTACTCCGCGGACAGTGGCTGCTATCATCAGCATAATAATAGAAACTGGCCAGACGCAGTGCCTCACACTTGTAATCCCGGCGCTTTGGGAGCCCGAAGCAAGAGAATCGCTTGATATTAATTATGATGATTTAGTTATGTAAACTGCCCCGACACAGACTCTCTCCCATTCCCTTGGAGCCTTCCAGATACAACAGTTTTTGTTTGTTTTATGCCTGAAAAGCACCTATTTGGCTGCAAAACTGTATTTATTCCCATATTAAACCCACATCTAAGTGCCTACAGTGTGCCAGCCATTGATCTGGGTCAGCACTATCCAACATACATACAACACAAGCCACAGATCGGAATGGCATAAGCAATTGAAAATTTTTTTTATTTCCTCTTCTGAGACAAGGTCTCACGCTGTCACCTAGGCTACAGTGCAGTGACATGATCATGGGCCACTACAGCCTCGACCTCCCGGGCTCCAGTGATCCTTCCACCTCAGCCTCCCGAATAGCTGGGACTGCAGGTGCACGCCACCATGCTTGGTTAATTTTTTTTTTTTTTAATTTGTATGTTTTGTAGGGACAGGGTCTTGCTATGTTGCCCAGACTAACCTTGAATTCCTGGCCTCAAGTGATCCGCCTGCCTGGGCCTCCCAAAGTGCTGGGATTACAGGCGTAAGCCACTGTGCCCAGCCCAGCAATGTAAAATTGTCATAGCCACATTTTAAAAAATAAAAATAAACAGGTCAAATTTTATTAATATATTTCATTGAACCCATATATCCAAAATATTACTTCAACATATAATCAATATTAAAAATTATTTGTGAGTTTTTAAATATTCAATATGTCTTTTAAAATATTTAATTGTGGAAAATACATGTGTATAACAAAATTTACACTGTGATCATTTTTAACTGTACAGTTCAGTGGTCTTAACTCCATCCACATTATTGGTCCTCAGAAAACATTCTGGGGGCTGGGCACGGTGGCTCATGCCTGTAATCTGTAATCCCAGCACTTTGGGAGGCCGAGGTGGGCAGATCACCTGAGGTCAGGGGTTCGAGACCAGCCTGGCCAACATGGTGAAATCCCATCTCTACTAAAAATACACACACAAAAAAAAATTAGCTGGGTTTGGTCCAGGCTCATGCCTGTAATCCCAGCTACTCAGGAGGCTGAGACAGGAGAACCGCTAGAATCTGGGAGGCAGAGGTTGCAGTGAGCTGAGATCATGGCACTGCACTCCAGCCTGTGTGACAAGAGTGAAACTCCATCTCAACTAAAAAAAAAAAAAAAAAACTGGGGCTACGGAGGAGGGAGGATGACCTCCATTCATAGAGGACTTCTTGGAGGAGGTGGCACTGGACCTGAGCCTGGAAAAACGTAGAGGATATGTGGGTAGAGGTAAAGGTTTTGCACTCCAGGACTGAGTAACAGCATGAGTGAAAGTGTGGTGGTGGGAATTCCCAGGGTACCCATGGGCTCCAGTGTGTGGTTGCATGGGTATGGGATGCAATTGAGAAGCCTCTCATAGGCACTGACCTCTCTCTATGCCAGACACTGTGCTAGATGCTTAATATTTATGATTTAATCTTCACATCAACCCAATGAAGTCAGTACTATTTTCCCCTCATTTTATAGATGGGGAAACCAGGGCACAGAGAGGGTGAGTAAATTCCACAAGGTCACACAGTAAGTGACCAAGCTGGGGTTCGAACCCAACTTCTTAACCACTACCCCATTGTAAAGCAAAGTGCAAGGAATTAAAGGAGACATCTAGGCTGGGACCAGGTTGCAAGGTGTCTTGGAAGCCAGCTAAGGGTTGAGGGGCCTTTATTCTATAGACAACAGTAGCCCTTAAAAGTTTCTGACAGGAGTGTGACATAGATAGCTAAGCCTCAAGGAAGTGCAGGCCAAAGACTGAATCTTTCTTTTAGCAAGCTGGGAAATTCCCCTTCCAGCACCAGTCCTTTCTAAGGCAGCCTTGCAATTAAGTATCTAAACTCAGCAACCACCTACACATTTCATCCTTCTTTTTCCCTAGTGAATTACGGTAGCCAACCTTCATTCAACACCATGCCAAGAGCTTTATATGCATTTTAACCCTCACTGAAAACAAAACAAAAACCCAAGGAGGGAGGTACTATTGCTGGCCTCATTTGCAAATGAGACAACTGAGGCTCAGAGAGGTGATGCAATTTTGCCAAGATCACCCAGCCACCCAGCCAGTAAGAGATGGGAAGAAGATGCCACTCAAGTCTATCTAACTCAAAAACTCACTTTTTTTTTTTGGAGACAGGGTCTTGCTGTGTTGTCCAGGGTGGAGTGCAGTGCTAAAATCATAGATCAATAGATCACTGCAGCCTGGAACTCCTGGGCTCCAGCAAACCCCTCGCCTCAGCTTCCCAAGTAGCTGGGACCACAGGCATGCACCACTTCACACAGCTAATTTCTTTGTTTTTGTTGTTGTTGTTGTTGTTGTTGTTGTTGTTGTTGTTGTTGTTGTTAGAGACAGTGGTATCACTATATTGCCCAGGCTGGTCTGGAACTCCTGGCTTCAAGCAATCCTCCCACATCGGCCTCTCAAAGTGCTGGAATTACAGGCCTGAGCCACTGGCCCCTGGTACATTTTTAATAATAATAGGATCATTCCTGTTTCCCAAAGTGAAACAGAGAAAGAGAAACTATAGCTTATCCTCCTACATGAGCCTCCAAACATTATCAGGTTGACCTTATTTTTCTGACTCTATTCTGGGACACCACATTTTATTCCCAGTGGAATAACCACCTCCCTTCTCCACCCCTACCCATCCCACCCCACCCCACACACACACCCCTGGCATTTTCCAAGCTTTGGCAGAAACTACCCTCTAAAGTTGCCTCCAGCACTGGCAGGGAGGGAGCAGATGAAACTGACCACACTCTTCCCTGCTGGCTGTCAACACACACCACCCATCCTGGGCAAGTGGCCACTTCCATTACTGGGGAAGGGAAGGACCATGGGCTTAGGTGCTCACTGTTGGCACCCCTCCAGTCCTCTGTGTCCATTGGGACGCAATGACATGGCTCCTGGCATGAGGCCTGGTGGGCGGGGTGTTTTCCCGTGTAATTTTAAGTGTACAGGATAAAGCCTGGTGCAGCTGAGTGCTCTGGCAATAAGGAAAGCAAACACAGCAATAAGACTCTGTCAACAAGGGTATGGGAGAAAGGAGCCATCCAGGAAATGCAAGCTCTGTTGCAGCCACCTCCTCTGAAATCCCTCTTTGGTTCACTCCGTCCCCAGCAGAACAGGTCCAGAAATTATGAAAAGAGTTTTCAGGCTGCTAGAGACCTAAGGCAGATTTTTCTAGTTGATTGAACACTGTCCATTTTGGTGACTTTTATGAATTTTTCTTTTTTTTTTTTTTTTTGAGACTGGAGTCTCAGTTTGTCACCCTGGCTGGAGTACAGGGGCGCAATCTCAGTTCATTGCAACCTCCGCCTCCCAGGTTCAAGCAATTCTCCTGCCTCAGTCTCCCGAGTTGCTGGGATTACCTTCCTGCACCACCATGCCCGGCTAATTTTTGCATTTTTAGTAGAGACGGGATTTCACCATGTTGACCAGGCTGGTCTCAAACTCCTGACCTCAAGTGATCCGCTCACCTCAGCCTCCCAAAGTGCTGGAATTACAGGTATGAGCCACCGTGCCCAGCCTCGTTTTTTGAATTTTTTTTTTTGAACTATAAAAATAACACAATTTTGGAAAACAGGTATAAATATCAAAATGCAAGTCAAAGTGTGCATCTGATCTTAACTTCTTATACAAACCCCTGTTCTGCCAAATAGTAGAAACTTAATTCCAACCCATCCAGCATCTCCCCAGATCCTTATACCAGGGTTGTACCTAAATTCAAGGAAGGAGGCTGGACATGGAGGCTCACACCTGTAATCTCAACACTTTAAGAGGTCGAGGCGGAAGGATTTCTTTAGACCATGAGTTTGAGACCAGCCTGGGCAACATAGTGAGACCCTGTCTCAAATAAATAAATAAATAAATAAATAAATGCCACACACCTGTAGTCTCAGCTACTTAGCTACTCAGGAGACTGAAGTGGGAAGATTTCTTGAGCCAGGGGGTTTGAGGCCGCAGTGAGCTATCATTGCACCACTGCACTCCAGCCAGGGCAACAGAGCAAGACCTTGTCTCTTAAATAAACAAAACAAAAAAATTCCTGGAAGCTTAACCTTTTTTTTAAGTCTGTATTTCCTGCTTCCCTACAATAATCTTTGCCTAACTACTGATTTTTTCATATACTTAGAATCTTGGTCTTTTCACGCAGCATTCTATTATAACCTTTTTTCCATTTTGCTATTAAAATTATCTGCTCATTTATTATTTTATGATGCAAGCAATATATGTTCATTGTAGGAAAGTTCCAAAGCACAGATAAACTAAAAATAATTTTTTAAAAATAACTCAAGATCCTGCTACCCAGAGATAATCATTATAAACCTCTGGTTAATGCCATCTGTATTATTTTTCCTATGCACATAGATGCATATAAACCCACATGGTTTTTTTGTGTTTTGTTTTGTTTCTTTGTTTGTTTTGAGACAAAATCTCACTCTGTCACTCATGCTGGAGTGCCGTGGCATGATCTCGGCTCACTGCAACCTCCGCCTCCCAGGTTCAGGCAATTTTCTTGCCTCAGCCTCCCAAGTAGCTGGGATTATAGGTGTATGCCACCACGCCCAGCTAATTTTTTTGTATTTTTAGTAGAGACAGGGTTTCATCATGTTGGCCAGCCTGGTTTCAAACTCCTGGCCTCAAGTGATCCACCTGCCTCGGCCTCCCAAAGTGCTAGGATTACAGGTGTGAGCCACCACACCCAGTCATTATTTTTTATTTTTACAAATTTATGGGGAACAAATGCAGTTTCACTATATGGATATACTGCCTAGTGGTGACGTCTGGGTTTTCAGTGTAACTGTCACCTCAATAGTGTACAGCGTACCCACTAGGTAAGTCCTCCTTCCTAACCCCTCTCCTACTCTCCCAAGTCTCCAGTGATTATTATGTTCTTTTATTGCTATTGCCCAGGCTGGAGTACAGTGGTGCAGTCATAGTTTACTGCAGCCTCAAACTGCCAGACTCAAGCAATCTTCCTGCCTCAGCCTTCCAAGAAGCTGGGACTACAGGCATGCATCACTATGCTCAGCTAATGTTTTTATTTTTTGTACAGATGGGATCTCGCTATATTGCCCTGGATGGTCTCAAACTCCTGGCCTCAAGCGATCCTGCCACCTTGACCTCTCAAAGTGCTGGGATTACAGACAGGAGCCACCATGCCTGGCCTAACATAGTCTTTTTAAAAAAACAAAAATAATTGTTTAAAAAAACAAAAATAATTGCCCAGCACTTTGGGAGGCCAAGGCAGGCGGATCACCTGAGGTCAGGAGTTCAAGACCAGCCTGGCCAACATGGTGAAACCTCCATCTCTACTAAGAATACAAAAATTAGCTGGGCATGGTTGTACATGCCTATAATCCCAGCTACTCAGGAGGCTGAAGCAGAGAGAATCACTTGAACCCAGGAGGCAGAGGTTGCAGTGAGCCAAGATTGCACCATTGCACTCCAGCCTGGGAGGCAGAGCGAGACTCCCTTTCAAAAATGATAATAAGAATAATAATAATAACTAACCATTTTTCTTCATGGCTCCCCAATACCTCATTGTGTGCCTGTATCGTAGTCTGTGGAATGCTTCTGCTCTTGTATGTTTAAGGTTCCTTGCCATGTGTGTCTGTATCCATACAGAGAAGCTAGGCAGAGAGGATTTAGCCATCGCAAAATGTGGTCACCTCTCAAATCAAAATGTGGTGCTTGGCCAGCCGGTGAACAAGAAAATGACAAACCAGAGCCCCTCTGGCCTCATGACAAGATGAGTCCTCCAAAGGCCAGATACATACTTGTTTTTCTTTGAAAAGAACATTCACAAAGAAAAGAAAAATCAGGAAGGTTTTCCTCGCAGCTATGACCACACCTTCTTAGAGTTTGGAGTCTTCCGGATCGGTTAGCAAGACATGTGTCAGGCTGCTGGGATGGAGGCCTATATCGTCTTAGAGCCAGCAGTGGAGAAACCCACAGAACGAGTCTTGTAAGGAAGCCGCCAGGCATGGCAGCTGGGGCCAAGGGGTCAGTAGGGCCAGTTGTCTTTGAGTCACAAGTGGGAAGGTGTTTTATCTAATCTGGTGAGTTTACAAGACAAGAAAGGATCTTTGCTGAATCTGTCACCCCATGCAGAGTGGCACGTGCAGATAGCTTTTAGATAGTGCACAGACAATTGCTTTTCATCTCATTAGTAATTATTTATGTTGAAGAGTATTAGAAAACATATATAATTAGTAGCATCCAACCTGTGATTTTGTGGACATTCTTGCTTAGGACAAAACTAAACTAGGTATTTAAGTAAAAAACAACAGTGAGTCAACTTAAAGAAAAATATTAAGTAAATGGTAGTATAATTGGTTCCCAAGGAGAGCCCAGATCATGATGGGCACAAAGTCCATCCTTGTACATCTCAAAGTCAGCCCTTGTGCATTAAGTACTTAGTCTCTGAGAATAGAAAGACAGCCAGCAATCTTTCGCTCCAATCCTTGGTCTGCCTTTGCTACAAAAGGCCTCTGTTTTCAGAGACAGCTTCTCAGAGCTTCTTAACAAGCATGAGCTGGACTCAAGCACCCAGGAGGTACTGGAAACAGGCAGTCAGCACAGATGCAACATTTGAGTTCCTAAAATCCGGAAGTGGGTCAGGTCAGTTTCAAACATGGAAGTCCTGTCCTGTAGCAATTTGGTTAAATGCCTCTGAATCGTGGACAGGGTTTCGCCACCCATGCTATACCTTGAGCGTTTATTTATTTTTTTTTTTGAGACGGAGTCTCACTCTGTTGCCCAGGCTGGAGTGCAGTGGCCGGATCTCAGCTCACTGCAAGCTCCGCCTCCCGGGTTCACACCATTCTCCTGCCTCAGCCTCCTGAGTAGCTGGGACTACAGGCGCCCGCCACCTCGCCCGGCTAGTTTTTTGTATATTTTAGTAGAGACAGGGTTTCACCATGTTAGCCAGGATGGTCTCGATCTCCTGACCTCGTGATCCGCCCGTCTCGGCCTCCCAAAGTGCTGGGATTACAGGCTTGAGCCACCGCGCCCGGCCGAGCGTTTATTTTGAAGTGAGTTTTGTTTGTTTTTTGAGATAGGGTCTCGCTCTGTCACCCAGGCTGGAGGGCAGTGGCATGATCATGGCTCACTGCAGCCTTGAACTCCTGGACTCAAGTGATCCTCCCACCTCAGCCTCCTGAGTAGTTGAGACTACAGGCACACACCACCATACACCAGTTCATTTTTTAAGATTTTTTTTGTAGAGAGACGGTCACATTGTCTTGCCCAGGCTGGTCTTGAACTCCTGGGCTCAAGTGATCTTCCGACCTTGGCCTCCCAAAGTGCTGGGATCACAGGCATGAGCCACCATGCCTAGCTTGTTTATTATGATCATTATTATTATTATCAGTGACAGGGTCTCGCTCTGTCGCCCGGGCTGGAGTGCAGTGGTGCAATCATGGCTTACTGCAACCTCACTGGTTTGGGCTCAAGGAATCCTCTCACCTCAGCCTCCTGAGTAGCTGGCACTACAGGTGTGTGCCACCAAACCTGGCTAATTTTTGCATTTTTTGTTTCACCAACATGGTTTCACCGTGTTGCCCAGGCTGGTCTCAAACTCCTGGGCCCGAGCGATCCTCCCACCTCGGCCTCCTAAAGTGCTGGGATTACAGTTCGGAACCACTGTATCCAGCCTGTTTATTTTAAACGCTACAGTTTTCCTTCTGTATTTAGAAGACAGTAATTTTTCTACTTGCATAATGAAGCGAACCACAGCTAATAAGAGCTGATGCACCCATAATGCTGTGAACTACACATTGTTTTAAGCACCCTGGGAGGTAGGTGTCATACTGTCCTCTCTATGCAAATGAGGAGACAGAGACACAGAGATACCATGTAGCTTGTTCAAGGTTGCATGGCACTGCTGAGCACACCCAAAGCCTGGCTCCAGCAACCAAGCCCTGACCAACTCCCCAGTAAGGGGAATCATGGTAAAGCCTTTCCTTCAAACTGTATCTTTATGGCATCTTTTTTCCATATGGGGCGTCATGCACACTTACATTCTAACCAAGCGATAGGAGACTTTCTTCTTTTGAAAATATACCAGCCTGGACAACATGGTGAGACTCTGTCTCTACAAAATATTTTAAAAATTAGTTGGGCATGCTGGCATGTGCCTGTGGTCTCAGCTACATGGGAGACTGAGGCAGGAGAATCACTTGAGCCCAGGGAGTTGGAGGCTGCAGTAAGTTGCGATTGCACCACTGCACTCCAGCCTGTGTGACAGAGTGAGACCCTGTCTCAAAAAAAAAAAAAAAAAAAAAGAGCACGAAAAAGAGAAAAGAAAATATAGCCCAGCTCAGCCAAACATTGTTGACTGTGACTCCAGGCAGAAGCCCATGTTTTGCAGCAACCCATGTGTCGCCTTTGAGGGCCTTAGGAAAAGTTACTTCTTTGTGTGGCTGTAGTCCCCGGGGACCCCGACTTGGCAGGTGGAGCACGGGCTGGACTTCAGCTCTTATCCAGCATCCTCCAACCTGGATGGGCCCAACTGAACAATCCCCTTGGTCCCTTGATGGTTAGGAAGAAAAGCAGGCACAAGCAGCTGTTCTGAGGCTATAGCGATTCTGCTCAGAGCATTGGTCCATGCGTGGTGTCGGGGTTGCCAAACGCAGGCTGAGAGAGATGAGAGCCTTGGAAGGAACAGGAGAAGAGGCCAGACAGGATTCTGAGGGGCATTTTCCCCAGTGCCTCACTTTCAGATCCTGCAGCCTGCTCTCTGTGCAGTGCCTGAGGGGCAGGGATGTGTGCTGTGCTGATCTCTGAGGAATGGGATCTCTTGTCTTCTTATTTTTTGGGTTGTTTTTAGAGACAGGGTCCTGCTCTGGTGCCCAGGCTGGAGTGCAGTGGCACCATCATAGTTCACTGCAGCCTCCAACTCCTGGGCTCAAGTGATCCTCCCTCCTCAGCCTCCTGAACAGTTGGGACTACAGTCATGCACCACTATACCTGGCTAATTTGTAAATTTTTTCTAGAGAGGGGGTCTTGCTATGTGGCCAGGTTTTTAACTCCTGGCCTCAAGTGATCCTCCTGCTGCAGCCTCCAAAAGTGCTGGGATTACAGGCATGAGCCACCCTGCCCGGCCGAGATCTGTTAAGGGCAGTTGAGGCTTCCCTGGAGCTAGCTGCAGGAGATGGAGAGAACCTGGGTTATGGCTTCACATCTGGAGACCAGACAAGGTTTTCCAAGGACCCTGGCACATGCTCCCTGAAAGGTGTGGCCAGCGTTCTTTATCGCCAGCCAGTAGCTTTCGTCTGAGCTCTTATCTGATACTTGCCATGATTCATCTTCCATTTCAGAACCAGCCAGATGGGCACAGCAGGGCTGCGTTGAGCCCACAGGAGGGCAGGGCTGGGTTGAAGAGGGTGGCAGGTCTCTGCCCCACACAACTTACTCACCCTCCCCACTGGCTCCTGTCAGAATCACTCCCTTCTTTCTCAGCCCTCCTGGGTGGTGTTTAGCACCAGCAATTTTGGCCTAAAGCACTCCCTTCTTTCCCAACAGCCGAGATGACAAAGTTCAAGGTTTCTCTTCGGGAGAAATGGTTTCTCTTTGCTTGGGGATGAAGAAAAGGTGCTGGCACCTGAGTCATCTGCAGGATGTCCTGAGATTAAAAAAAAAAAAAATAAGGTACAGGGAGGAGTGCACACAGGGTGGGGTCCTCCTGCCCCTCAGATTGTTGCAACCAGCCTTTTACAGGAAACCCACACCACTATCTTAGTCCATCCAGGCTGCTATAACAAAATGTCATAAACTGAGTGGGTGATAAACAACAGATGTTTATTTTTCATGGTTCTGGAGGCTGGGAAGTCCAAAATCAAGGCACTGGCAGATTCAGTGTCTGGTGAGGGCCAACTTGCTGGGTCATAGATGGCACCTTCTTGCTGTGTCTTCACATGATGGAAGGGGCCAGGGAGCTTTTCCTGATCACTTTTTTTTTTTTTTCCAAAGTAGGAGGGGCCGGGGGGTTTTCTTTTCTTTTTTTTTTTTTTTTTTTTTTTTTTTTTTTGAGACAGAGTCTCACTTTGTCATCCAGGCTGGAGTGTAGTGGTCCAATCTCTACTCACTGCAACCTCCGCCTCCTGGGTTCAAGTGATTCTCCTGTGTCAGCCTCCCAAATAGCTGCCATTACAGGTACCCACCACCATGCCCAGCTAATTTTTGTATTTTTTAGTAGATTTGTCATGTTGGCCAGGCTGGTCTCGAACTCTTTCTTTTT
>NW_016808764.1:5907041-5950881 GCF_001698545.2 Rhinopithecus bieti
TTTTTTTTTTTTTTTTTTTTAATTTTTTTTATCGAACTCTTGACTTCAGGTGATCCACCTCCCTTGGCCTCCCAAAGTGCTGGGATTATAGGCATGAACCACCATGCCCAGCCTCCTGGTCACTTTTAAAACTGCACTAATCCCACTCATGATTCATGACTCAACATCTCCTAAAGCCAGCCTCGTTTCAACATATGAATTCTTTTTAAAATATGAATTTGGTGGGGGAACACATTCATTCAGACCACAGCACCATCATAGCTCAGAATTAGCACAGGAGGAGGGGCATCTATTCCAGGTCTGAGTTCTGCCTCAACAGGGGCCTCTTTGTAGGATCAACACTGGCCATGTAAAGGGGTGGGATGAATTTACACCACCATGAAGTGTGAGCTAAGGACAGGGCATTATAAGGAAACCCACAAGGCCAAAGTCAGCAACACAGAGATGTTTTGTGTGGGGGTGGGTTTTTGTTTGTTTGTGATAAGGTGTGCTGAGCTCTGAGGAATGGGATCTCTCATCTTTTCGTTTTTTGGGTTGTTTTTAGAGACAGGGTCCTGCTCTATTGCCCACGCTAGATTGCAGTGGTGCAATCACAGCTCACTGCAGCCTCAATCTCTTGGGCTCAGATGATCCTCCCAGTTCAGCCTCCTGAGCAGCTGGGACCACAGGCACATGCCACCATGCCCAGCTCTTTTTTTTTTTTTTTAATGTGGACTTTCACTCTCTTGCCCAGGCTGGAGTGCAGTGGCGTGATCTCGACTGACTGCAACCTCTGCCTCCTGAGATCAAGCAATTCTCCTGCCTCAGCCTCCCGAAAAGCTGGGATTACAGGTGCCCACCACCATGCCTAGCTAGTTTTTTGTATATTTAGTCGAGACAAGGGTTCACCATGTTGATCAGGCTGGTCTTGAACTCTTGACCTCAGGTAATCCACCCGCCTCGGCCTCCCAAAGTGCTGGAATTACAGGAGTGAAGCACAGCACCCTGTAGAGACATTTTTTGTTTTTTGTAGAGACGGGATCTCACTATGTTGCCGGGCTGATCTCGTACTCCTAAGCTCAAGTGATCCTCCTGCTTCGGCCTCCCATGGTGCTAGGATTACAGGCATGAGCCACCATGCCTGGCAGAGATGTTTTTTGTCTCCTAGGCTCCCTGTAATCCCACAGATAGGCATTGCCAGGGCCAGGGCACCTGCTGACATGGTGAGGATTCCATCCTAGTGGGGTGACCTCAGTCTCACGGGTCTTCCTTCATAGGAGCCAAGTGTAGGAAGTGACCTTGTTGGCTGGGTGCGGTGGCTCATGCCTATAATCTCAGCACTTTGGGAGGCCGAGGCAGTGGATTACGAGGTCAGGAGTTCAAGACCAGCCTGGCCAAAATGGCGAAACCCTGTCTCTACTAAAAATACAAAAACAGCCGGACGTGGCTGCAGGTGCCTGTAATCCCAGCTACTCGGGAGGTCGAGGCAGGAGAATCACTTGAACCTGGGGGGCAGAGGTTGCAGTGAGCAGAGATCGCCCCGTTGCACTACAGCCTGGGCAACAGAGTAAGATTTGGTCTCAAAATAAAAAAAGAAAAAGAAAGAAAGTGGCCTTATTACTGAAGCATAGATGGCCACCAGGGCCAGGCAGGCTGGGTTTAGGTGCAGCTGTTTGCAGTTGCTGTCTGGGAAAGCCAGCTGCCAGCCATTGGGGAATCTGGGACAACTAGAGACCTTGGGGAGTGTGGGATTTCGCTGCCAGGGAGTGACGCAGTCCCACGAGAAGCAGAGCCTGGAGACCTCTTCTCCGCTTGGCCATTTCTCTGTGAATGACAGCTCCAACCACCCATGGGAAACACCCAGGGCCATTTTGAATAATTCTACACCTTCCATAAAATGTTAATAACAAGAATAATAATTTTAAAAAATAACAATATTTGCCATTTATGAACACTGACTTTGTGACAGGCACTGTGCAAACTGCTTCCCATGCCTTATCTTATTGAATCCTGACAACAACCTAGAAGGCACAGGTACTACTATTCCCATTTGCAGATTGTAAAATTAAGGCTCATGGCTGGATGCAATGGCTTGCACTTGTAATCCCAGCACTTTGGGAGGTCAAGGTGGGGGGATTGCTTGAGCCCAGGAGTTTGAGACCAGCCTGGGCAATACAGCAAGACCCCATCTCTAATTTAAAAATTAAATTAAGTTAAAATTTAAAAATAAAGACTCAGAGACCAACCTATTTATGTCATGGATTAAGCCCCTTTCTTAAGGAGATGGCAGAACCAGACCCTAACTGGGGCCTAATTCCCAAACCCTACCCTGTTTGCCCTTGAATGGGAATGCTAGCCACATCCAGGTCCTTAACGCCCAGATGGGCTGTGCTTGCCTGCGGTGTGGATGGGAATGACTCATTACCATGTAAGGGTGCTCCCTGTTCCACAGAATGAGAGGGTGACTCTGCCATTGCCACACCATGGAATGAAACCGTGGGACAGCCACCAACATGCCCCCAACAGCGTGCACAGCCACATCCCCCAGACACCACCCAACACGTGGGGCAGCGACCCCAGAGGACATCTCCACATGGTGTGGGAGTGTGGCCACCACCTCGACACTGCCTTACCGTGAACCTCCGTGACCCACCGGAGAACTCAGAGTTGACCTGAGCGTGACATTGCTGTAAAATCTTAACATTTCAGGGCTGGAGTGAATGATAAAGTGTTTCTAAACCAGTGCTTTCTAGCCTTTTTCGAGTCATGGAGTATATACGTGCATACTGTATGCACAGAATTCACACTACAGTAAAGAGACAAGGTAGCACGTGACCAGTGGCAGAGGAGGGCAGGCAGTGGGGGACAGGGGTGCTCCAGCCGCCCAGAGGTCTAGAACGTCAACACCTCAGCTCACCTGAAACCCTGAGGCACACCTGTCCAGACTGCCCTAGTCCTGCCTTAACCTGCAGCAGTTGTTCTTCCTTGCTTTGCTTCCACAGTTCCTGTGGTGCAGCTGTTTGCACTCCATCCACTCCTCTGCAACCTCCTCATTATAAGTGGTGAAGGTGTTTCCCATTTGAGAGTATTACAGTGTTGCAATCAACATCCTTAAACTGTGCACACATGCGTGCATGCACTAAAGCACACTTACTACATGAAGTGGAACTGTGGAGTCATGGGTTGTCACATTTTAAATGTAGTAGGGACTGCCAGATTGCTGTCCAAATGACTGCACCAATTTCAACTCTATCAGCACATAAATGTGTTTTTTTCCCCAGAGCTCAGCCCATACTTAGTATTATGGAACAGTTCAATCTTTGCAAATCTAATCACTGCTATACAAATTTTTTGGATCTAATTCCAATCAGTCCACATTTAAAATTTTAATTGCTCTTTTAAATTTTTTTTTCCTCTTTCCTGTGGACATGTAAGCTACACAAAGGCAGGGATTCATTGCCTGTTTTGTTCACTGATAAATGCCCAGCACCTAGAATGGTGCGGAGTACACAATGGATGATTAGTCAATATTTGCTGACTGAATAAATAGATTAAACATTGATATGCTGCACAATTCAAAAGGTACAAAAGGAGTAAATAATTCTTTTATGTCTCCTGTTCTGCCTGTTCCCCCAGTCACTTAGTTCCTTTCTTGAGGGCAACTCATATTACTACTTTCTTGTGTGACCTGGTAGAAGGACTACACAGACACAAGCAAATAGCTCTATGTTGCCTAAGCTGGCCTCAAACTTGTGGACTCAAAGATCCTCCTGCCTCAGCCTCCCAAAGTGCTGGGATTACAGGAGTGAGCCACCGTGCCAGCCTGCCTGTATTGTTATTATTATTTTTTTAGAAGGAGTCTCTGTCGCCCAGTCCGGAGGGCGGGCTCGGCTCACTGCAACCTCCGCTTCCCAGGTTCAAGCGATTCTCCTGCCTCAGCCTCCCAATAGCTGGGATTACAGTTGTATGCCATCATGCCCAGCTAATATTTTTATTTTTAGTGGAGACAGGGTTTTGCCATGTTGGCCAGACTAGTCTCGAACTCCTGACCTCAGGTGATCCACCTGCCTCAGCCTCCCAAAGTGCTAGGATTACAGGTGTAAGCCACCATGCCCAGCCTGTATATATATTTTTTTAACATAAATGCATGTGGGCTTCATATACTGTTCTACCCTTTCTTTGCTCTCACTTAACTATATATGTTGACAACATCCACTGTCTCTAATCAGCTCAAATAAGACCTTTATGTCTCCCCCTCTTAGAGGGTTGTGGAGGAAGCCACTTTTCCTATTGTCTCCATTAGTCATGCTGAGTTTGGCTTTCTGGGAGCACCCGTAGATGTCAGGGAACCACAGCATTGGGCAAAGGAGATTCATAGGTGCACATGGAGGACACGGCCAGCTGCATTGCTCCACTTCACATTTCCCCAGCACCCACCAGAACAGGTACAAGGTATCAGGTGTCCCGTATGAGCGAGTAGGTGAGAGGTGGCCGGAAGCCAGGTAATCTGGTTTCTATTTTCAGACCTGCCCATTGACTCACCATGACCGTGGGTAAGTCCCTCTGAGTCCCTCTGTGCTCTCAGTTCTCTGTGTAATGGGCATAATTATGCCTATCCCAATATACTTAAAAGAACTGCATGAAGCCACACCAGGAAATGCCTTGAAAGAGAATGTATGTCCTTGGACCATTACATGCTTCAGCCTGTAAAAGACAATTAACAGGGCATTTCCCAAAGGGTGGTAAACAAGATGAATTTTTTTTTTTTTTTTTTTTTTTTTTTTTGAGACGGAGTCTCGCTCTGTCACCCAAGCTGGAGTGCACTGGCCGGATCTCAGCTCACTGCAAGCTCCGCCTCCCGGGTTCACGCCATTCTCCTGCCTCAGCCTCCCGAGTAGCTGGGACTACAGGCGCCCGCCACCTCGCCCGGCTAGTTTTTTGTATTTTTTAGTAGAGACGGGGTTTCACCGTGTTAGCCAGGATAGTCTCGATCTCCTGACCTTGTGATCCGCCCGCCTCGGCCTCCCAAAGTGCTGGGATTACAGACTTGAGCCACCGCGCCCAGTCGATTTTTTTTTTTAATGATTCTCACAGGAACCTTTTTCTGAATAGTTAAGAAGGTATGTTAATGTGCATTAGGAAAAAATGGCTCAGCACATCAAACCTGTTATTTCATAGGTGTAATATGGCTTTGAATTCATAGTAGTGCCTAGGAGGAAGTTGAGTTTATTTTAGCCAAAAATAAAAAAGTGAGATGATGTGGTGTTATCTATTAAGTAAATAATGATACAAGTGCTACACAGATTTAGCAAAAATTGCAAAAGTGGTATACAAATGATCAATGCTTAGAAAAACTTCGAATTAGCAGGTAGTTAGAGGGAAATAATAAAATCAAGTTTATAAATATTTATATGAAATACCCATTTGAAATATTTCTTTTTACTATTTATTATATTTTTAGACAGTGTCTTGCTCTGTCACCCAGGCTAAACTTGCAATGATACCATCATAGCTCATTGCAACCTCCAATTCCTGGGCTCAAGCAATCCTCCCACCTCAGCATCCCCAGTAGCTGAGACCACAGGCACATGCCACCACACTCAGCTAATTTTGTAGATGTTTTGTAGAGGTGAGGCTCTTAATATGTTACCTGGGCTGGTTTCAAACTCCTGGTCTCCAGGGATCCTCCTGCTTCAGTCTCCCAAAGCACTGGGATTACAGGCATGAGCCACCACATGTGGCCAGGTTTCCTTTCCTTTTCTGTCTCTTCTCTTCTCTTCTTTCTTCCTTCTTTTTTTTTTGGGGGGGGGGGGGGGGGGGATGGGGTTTCATTCTTGTCGTCCAGGCTGGAGTGCAGTGGTGTGATCTCGGCTCACTGCAACCTCTGCCTCCCTACCGGGTTCAGGTGATTCTCCTGCCTCAGCCTCCAAATAGCTAGAATTACAGGCACCCATCATTCATGCCCGGCTAATTTTTATATTTTTAGTAGAGACAGGGTTTCACCATGTTGGCCAGGCTGGTCTCAAACTCCTGACCTCAGATGATCAACCTGCCTCAGCCTCCCAAAGTGCTGGAAGATTACAGGCTTGAGCCGCTGTGCTCGGCCCCAGGTTTCCTCTTAGTTAGTGCAAATATATATCACATAGTAAATCAGAGATCAGCAAAATTCTTTAAAGTACCAGATGGTTAATATTTAAACATTTAAAACATATAGACCAGGCACAGTGGCTCATACCTGTAATCCCAGCACTTTGGGAGGCCAAGGCAGGAGGATCACTTGAACCCAGGAGTTCAAGACCAGCTGGCAACATGCCAAAACCCCATTTCTACCAAAATAAAAATAAAAATAACAAAAATTAGCCAGGCATGATGGCACGTACCTGTAATCCCAGCTACTTAGGAGGCTGAGGTGGGAGGATAGCTGGAGTCCAGAAGGCTGAGGCTGCAGTGAGCTGTGATTGTGCCACTGCACTTCAGCCTGGACGACAGACTGAGACGCTGTGTCAAAAATAATAATAAAAAATAAAAATAAAAAAGAGAAAGGCTCATTTTATACATTTCCTACACCAAAGCTGGTAGCAACCATTTTTCTAAGAAGCCCTGGTTCTTTTAGTCAAGAATGGTATTTAGAGACCAAAATCTTGGTGCTAGAAATGCACATAATATTTGAATTTATAAATAGAAATTGTGTCCAAGGTATGCCTTGGCTTCTCTAGAGATCCTGACAGCTCCCCTAAAACTCTTCTTCACTTTTTCTGGCCTGGACACTAAACCTCACCTGTGGCTCCTACACCTGGCCAGGTGCTTGAGAATAAAGAGTCAGTCATGTCCTCTGGTTGCCTTTGCAGAGGCAGAAACATGTAAGATTTTTCAATAACCAGAGTCAAATCCACTTTCAGGTTAACCTTCAATTAACTTTAAAATCCAGCTACCAGAAACCATATTCCCCGTAATCTTGAATAATTGAGGTTTTGCTACAAAAATAAGTATAGGGGATTTTAATGAAAGAATCTGACCTGCAATTTACAGGAGTCACAAAGTCTGATGTCCACATGAGCCAGAGCAGCTAATGAAAATGAGTAAAGAGGGCTGGGTATAAGACAGCATGGAATGGGAACAATCGGGGTGAACTGGGAACATGTTAGCCATCCAAGGAGAGCAGCTGCTAGTCAACTCTAGCAGAACATGGTCATGCGGGGACAACTGTCACATCTTTCTGACTTTTCAAAAGATGAAGAAAATCCACATTTTAAAAAAATGCAAAATCTCACCATTTTGAAATGGCAATGGATTAAAGTCTTTTGTTAAAACTTTACTGAGACGTAATTTACATATAATAGAATGCATCCATTTTAAGTGTATTGTTTGATGAGTTTTCACGAGTGTATGCATTTAATGAACCACCATCCCATTCAAGATCTAGAATATTTTCATCATCTCCAAAAGGCTCCCTGTACAACTTTTAGTCAACCCAACTCACCCAAGGCCCAGATACTTACTGATCTGCTTTCTGTCACAATAGATTAATTCATCTTTTCTAGGGATTCATATAATGGAATTCTATAGTATGTATTCTTATGTGTTTAGCTTTTTACTCAACATATTTTTTATATACATCCATGTTTTATGTATCAATAGTTGGTTCCCTTTTATTGTTGAATGGAATCCCATTATGGATATGCTGTAATTTATTTATTTCTTCCCCTGTTAGTGGACGTGTGAATTGCTTCTAGGTAGGGGCTATTATGAATAAGCGAACATATATGTACAAGTCTGTGTGTGAACGTATGTTTTCCTCCTGGATAAGTAAAGGTGGAATTGCTGGGTCATATGATAAGTGTCCATTTAACTTTTTTTTTTAAATATAGAGACAGGGTCTTACTATGTTACCAAGGCTAGCCTCAAACTCCGGGGCTCAAGAAATCCTCCTGGCTTGGCCTCTGAAAGTGCTGGGATTACAGGCATGAGCCACTGCACCTGGCCTCCTTAACTTTATTATTATTATTATTATTATTTTGAGATGGAGTCTCACTCTGTCACCCAGGCTGGAGTTCAATGGCACGATCTCGGCTCACTGCAACCTCCACCTCCTGGTTCAAGCGATTCTCCTGTCTCAGCCTCCCAACTAGCTGAGATTACAGGCATGTGGCACCACTCCCAGCTAATTTTTTTGTGTTTTAGTAGAGACAGGGTTTCACCATGTTGGCCACAGGGTCTCAAACTCCTGATGTCAAGTGATCCACCCACCTTGACCTCCCAAAGTGCTGGGATTACAGGTGTGAGCCACCATGTCCGGCAACTTTATAAGAAACTATATCAAACTGCCTTCCAAAGTGACTGTACCATTTTGCATTCCAACCAGCTGTGTAGGAGAATTCCGGTTGCTACATATCCTCACCAACACTAGATACTACCAGTCCTTCTAGTGGGTGTGAAGTGATATCTCATCGTGGTTTTGATCCACATTTCTCCAGTGACTAATGATGGTGAGCATTTTTTCATGTGCTTGTGGGCCATTCATATTTCCTCTTTTATGTTGTCTATTCAAATCATTGGCCTATTTTTTTTGCTGAACTGTTTGTTGTATTATTTAGTTGTAAGAGTTCTTTATATATCCTGCATAGAAATTCTTTGTCAGACATATGTATTTCAAATATTTTCTCCCAGGAGCTTGCTGTCTCGTTCTCTCAACCATGTCTTTTGAAAAGCAGATTTTAATTCTAATAAAGTACAATTTATAAGTTTTTTATGATTCATGATTTTAGTGTCCTATCTGAAGATCTTTGCATATCCTAAGGTTCCACAGATTTTCTTCTATGCTTTCTTCTGGGTGTTTTATAGTTTATTAGGTCTATGAACCATTTGAAGTTAGTTTTTGCGTATAGTGTGGGGTAGGAGTTAAGATTCCCTTCAAAAAAATATGGACAACTATTTGTTTAAGCATTTTTTGTTGAAAAAAATTACACTTTCTTTTTTTTTTTTTTTACATTTTAATCTTTCTTTTAAATAGAGACAAGCTCTCACTGTGTCGCCCAGGCTGGTCTCAAACTCCTGGGCTCAAGTGATCCCAGTACTTTGTTGGCCCAAAGAACTGGAAGTACAGGTGTGAGCCACCGTGCCCGGCCAAGACTACACTTTCTTCATTGAATTACCTTGGCAAATTTGTAGGTCTATCAGAGCTCCCTAATCCAATGATCAGTAGATCTATCATTACACCAATACCACACTGTCCTGATAAATGCAACTTACAGTAAGTGTTGATATCACATAGAAATGTCTTTTAACTTGTTTTTATTCTTCGTTAAGTTTTTAAAAATTTTGTTTTGACATGTGTATGTGTGTGCACGTGTACACATGCATGTGTGTCTGATTCTGTTTTGTTTTTGCTGTTTTAGTTCTTTTGCTTTTCCACATAAATTTTAGAATCAGTTTGTCAATGTCTACAAAAATTCTACTGGGATTTTGGTTGAAATTGAGTAGACTCTAGAGATTAGGAGTGAGTTGACTCTAGAGGTTAACTGACATCTTAACACTATTGAGTCTTCTAATCCATGAGCATGGTATAGCTCTCCACTTATTTCAACTTTCTTTTCATTGAAATGCTTAAAAATCAGACAAAGTAAAGGCGTAAACCCGGGAGGCGGAGCTTACAGTGAGCCGAGATCCGGTCACTGCACTCCAGCCTGGGAGACAGAGCGAGACTCCGCCTCAAAAAAAAAAAAAGAAAAGAAAAAAATCAGACAAAGTGCCAAGACAATTAAATGGGAGAAAGAATAGTCTGGGCGCTGGGACAAGTGGATATCTACATGAAAACAATGAAGTTAGATTCATTGTTACATAGAAGTATGATTACATAGAAGTATGTTACATAGAAGTTAGATTCATTCATACATAGAAGTATGTATCTCACACTACATACATAAATTAATTCAAAATGAATCAAAGACCTAAATATAGAGCTGGAATTATAAAGTCCTTAGAGTAAAACATAGAAACAAATCTTCAGGACCTTGGATTAGGCAATAGAGTCTTAGATATGAAACCAAAGCACACACACACAAAAAAGAAATATAGACAAATTTGGCATCATCAAACTTAAAACTTTTGTTCTTCAAAGGACACCATCAAGAAAATAAAAGACCACACACGGAGAAGGAAAGAAAATGTTTGCAAGTCCCGCCTGATAAGGGACTTGTGTACAGAATATATAAATAACTCTTGCAACTCAGTAGTAAAAGATAAATAGCCCAGTTAAAAAATGGTGAAGGATCTGAATAGACATTTCTCCAAAGAAGATATAGTGGCCATATAGTGGATCTAATGGCCAATATATAAGCCTATGAGAAGGTGTTCAACATCATTAGCTATCAGGAAAATGCAAATTGAAACCAACATAAGATATCACTTTACACCCCACTAAGGTAGCTGTAATAATTTTTTAAAATGGATAATAAGTTTTGGAGAGGATATGGAGAAATTAGAACCCTTATACAATGGGTGAAATTGTTAAGTAGTGTAGCCATTTTGGAAAACAGTCTTGCAATTCCTCAAAACATTAAACACAGAATTACCATCAGACCCAGGTCAGGAGTTCAAGACCACTCCTAGGTATATACCCAAGAGAAATGAAACCTATTTCTACACAAAACTTATACATGATCATTCATAGCAGTATTATCATAACAGCCAAAAGTAAAACAACTAAACTGTCCATCAACTGATGAATGGATCCATTCATCAACTGATGATGAATGGATCACGAGGTCAGGATGGTCTCTATCTCCTGACCTCATGATCCACCCGCCTCGGCCTCCCAAAGTGCTGGGATTACAGGCGTGAACCACTGCTCCCGGCTGAAGTAATATCAATTGTTACTACAACCAAAACATTGGAAAGTGACTACATCCCTATACTATCTCCAAAATAGTACATTGTCAAACTTTTTTATCCTGGCCTTTTGTTTGGTATAAACAGTCAATTATGTCATTGGAGATTTGAGATTACATTATTTTTTGTATAGACAAATTATTTGAAATATCCTCAGTTATAAAATGTAGTCTCAACATAATATGGGATATTATTTAGCAATAGAAAGAAATGAAGCACTAATGCATGCTGCAACATACCTTGAAAACACACTAAGTAAAAGAAGCCAGTCAGAAAAGACCACGTATTGTGAAATTCCATTTTTTGTTTGTTTGTTGAGACTGAGTTTCACTCTTCTCACCCAGGCTGGAGTTCAGTGGCACGATCTCTGCTCACTGCAAACTCTGCCTCCCGAGATCAAGCAATTCTCCTGCCTCGGCCTCCCGAGTAGCAGGGATTACAGGCACGTGCCACCACGCCCAGCTAATTTTGTATTTTTAGTAGAGACAGAGTTTCACCATGTTGGCCAGGCTGGCCTTGAACTCTTGACCTCAAGCGATCTGCCCACCTCACCCTCCCAAATTGCTGGAATTACAGGCATGAGCCACTGTGCCCAGCCTGCAATTTCGCTTTTATTAGGAGTGTCCAATCTTTTGGCTTCCCTGGACCACATTGGAAGAAGAAGAATTGTCTTGGGCCACTCATAAAGTGGACTAACACTAACAGTAGCTGATGAGCTAAGGAAAAAAAATCTCATAGTGTTTTAAGAAAGTTTATGAATTTGTGTTGGGCCACATTCAAAGCCATCCTGGGCTGCCTGTGGCCTGCGAGCCACAGGATGGAAAAGCTTGGTTTATACGAAACATCCAAAATAGGCAAATCTAGAGAGAAAGAGAATACATAAGTGGTTTCTGATGGGGAGAAGGAGGGTGGAGAGAGGAATGAGAAATAACTCCTAATGTGCATGGAGTTTTCTTTAGGGGAAATAAAGATGTTTTAAAATTGATTGTGATGATAGTTGAACAATGTGAATATACTGAAATCCAGTGAATTCTACACTTTAAATGGATGGATTATATGACATGTGAACTATATCTCACTGAAACTGTTAATTAAAAGGAGGAACTGTGCTGGGCATGGTGGCTCACACCTCTAATCCCAACACTTTGGGAGGCCAAGGCAGGAGGATTGCTTGAGCCCAGAAGTTTGAGACCAGCCCGGACAACATAGTGAGATCACCCCTCCCCCACCCCCACCATCCTTGTTTCTACAAAAAATAAAATAAATTAGCTAGGCATGGTGGTGTGCACCTGTGGTCCCAGTTACTCAGCAAGCCAAGGTGGGAGGATCACTTGAGTGTGGGAAGTCAAAGCTGCAGTGAACCATGATCTTGCCACAGCACTCCAGCCTGAGCAAACAAAAAGCAATACTGGACCAGGCACGGTGGCTCACACCTGTAATAGCATTTTGGGAGGCTAAGGCAGGCGGATCACTAGAGGTCAGGAGTTGGAGACCAGCCTGGCCAACATGGTGAAACCTCGTCTCTACTGAAAACACAAAAATTAGTTGGGCATTGTGGCACATACCCGTAATGTCAGCCACTGGGGAGCCTGAGGCAAGAGAATCGCTTGAACCCAGGTGACAGAAGTTGCAGTGAGCTAAGATCATGCCACTGCACTCCAGCCTGGACAATAGAGCAAGACTCTGTCTCAAAAAAAAACAAACAAACAAACAAAAAGCAATACTATGCTAAGAACAACAAAGAAGTTTTGCACACCCCATACAGCTGATGAGTCAGCCTCTTGCAACCTCTCATTCAGAAGGGGGATGTTAAGAATTGGACATATGAATAGCATTTATGTGTCTTTTGTCAAAACAGTAAGTAGAGGCATACACAGGGCTGCGCTTCCAATTATCCACAAGGACTCTGGGCTATATGAGCCAATCTCAGGAAAAAAATTGCCCCTGAGAGTGAGCAGATGTTTTGTCTCATAAGAAAACTGAAACAGGGCCGGGCGCAGTGGGCTCATGCCTGTAATCCCAGCACTTTGGGAGGCTGAGGTGGGCAGATCACCTGAGGTTGGGAGTTTGAGACCAGCCTGACCAACATGGAGAAACCCCGTCTCTACTAATAATACAAAATTAGCTGGGCATGGTGGCGCATGCCTGTAACCCTAGCCACTCAGGAGGCTGAAGCAGGAGAATTGCTTGAATCCAGGAGGTGAAGGTTGCAGTGAGCCGAGATCGCGCCATTGCACTGCAGCCTGGGCAACAAGAGCAAAATACCGTCTCAAAAAAAAAAGAAAGAAGAAAGAAAGAAAGAAAGAAAGAAAGAAAGAAAAGAAGAAGAAAGAAGAAAGAAAGAAAGAAGGAAGGAAGGAAGGAGAAGGAAGAAGGAAGAAGGAAGGAAGGAAGAAGAAGGAAGAAGGAAGAAGGAAGAGGAAGGAAGGAAGGAAGGAAGGAAGGAAGAAGAAAGAAGAAAGAAAAAGAAAACTAAATAGTTCCCACAATTTATTGTTTTGCATTTATACCAGGAAATTTTGCCATGAATTCAGGGCCAATTTGAGTCAGCAATCTGGTGACACGAAGCATGACAATGGGTGTCCTTTCTGCATGCACACAGGACTCAGTTCTACTGCTTTTTGGAATTGGGTTAGAACTGATGCTGATAATCCTCTCCATAAACGTGTATACATTCCAAACCAGACCATCTATCACTGGGGGAAATCTGACCATAACATCGTAAAGTTGTGCAGCACTTCTTTTATTGGCAATGATCCAAGGCCAGACTGTTGACGCTCACCAATACCAACACACTTCCGCTATTTGCCTACCGTTGTAACCACTTTCCTACACGTAAATACTTGTTACTTAAACATTTTTTTTAAATCAATTTACCTTTTTACTAAGCGCATATGAACATAAATGCCAAAAGCATTACCTCTTGCCATAAGTAGAAGGTGGCGCTTAAAAATAAGTAAAACATTTTACTTAAGAAACATTACCTATGTAAAACATTACATTAAATAGTTTTACTTAATGAAAAACATTACTAGAAACATTAATTTGAAAAAACGTTTTACTTTTAGAAGACATACTTATGTAAAACATACATTTGTAAAACGTTTTACTATTATAACTTACTTTGTAAAATCGGTTTTACTTATGTAGAACAGTTACATAAAAACATTACTTATGAAAATATTTTACTAATGTAAACATTACATGAAACATTCGTGAAAACAGAGTTGTTGCCCATTCTAACTAGATACTGTTGTCTGAGCCTAGCCTCATTGTAAACCTTGGAGTAGAAGGGTTGAGAGTGTTAGAACCTGTTGGTACCTAACCTGAACGAGAGGTACAATGTTATGGCGGCCACCACCTCAGCACCGTCCTCAGCCTCGGCAACCCACTCGCCCACACTAGGGACCTTCAGCTGCTGCCTGCACTGGGGGCCCCTCTCTGGGCTGGCTGAGGCCAGAGCCAGCCCCTCTGACTTGCAGGGGGGTGTGGAGAGAGAGTGCCTGTGACGCCAGTGCGATTCCTGGTAGGCGTGGGCTCGTGCCTCACTTGGAGCACCGGCCGGTGAGGCTTAGCACCCAGCCAGCAGCTGCCAGAGGTGCGCGGTCCCCCAGCATGCTGGCCCAAGCGCAACGCTCAAATTCTCGCCGGCCTGAGCGCCTCCCCCCCGCAGGGCTGGGACTGCAGCCCTGCCATGCCGGAGCCTTCCCCGGCCATGGGCTGCCGTGCGGCCCAGCTCCTGATGAGCACGCCCCTGCTCCATGGTGCTTGGTCAAACCACCACGGCTAAGCAGTGCCCTACGGTGGCACGGGACTGGGCAGACAGCTTCCGCCTGTGGACTGTTTGCGGCATCCACTAGTGTAAGCTCAGCTGGGCTCCATGGGCTAGGGGGAACCTGGAGACTTTATGTCTAGTTAAGGATTGTAAATACACAATCACACTCTGTGTCTAGCTCAGGTTTTAAATACAACCAAATCAGTACTCTGTATCATGCTAATCTAGTGGACCTTAGAGAATTTTCGTCTAGAACTCTTGTCTAAGCTAAAGGATTGTAAACGCACCAATCAGCACTCCGTGTCCAGCTCAGGGATTGTAAAGACACCAATCAGCACCCTGTCAAAATGGACCAATCAGTTCTCTGTAAAATGGACTAATCAGCTCTCTGCAAAATAGACCAATCAGTTCTCTGTAAAGTGGACCAATCAGCAGGATGTGGTTGGGGTCAGATAAGGAAATAAAGCGGCCCAGAGACACAAGGAGGCAACCCCCTGGGGTCATCTTCTACATGCCTTGTTTTTTCACTCCTTGCAATAAATCTTGCGGCTGTTCACTCTTTGGATTCACACCTAGACTTTATGAGCTGTAACACTCACCACGAAGGTTTGCAGCTTCCCTCCTGAAGTCAGCGAGACCATAAACCCACCAGAAAGAAGAAACTGCGGACACGTGAACATCTGAAGGAACAAACTGGGGACACACCAACTTTAAGAGCTGTAATACTTACCGCGACTGTCCGTGGCTTCATTCTTGAAGTCAGCGAGACCAAGAACCCACCAATTCTGGACACAAGACTTTCTCCTTGACTAAATCAGAATAATTACATGAGAATAGAAAAAGGTAGACATTCTAGAGGCCCTTTGTTTCTTCTACGACTACCTATCGGAACTTAATGTGATGTTCACCTATGTGGCTTTGGGGTGCTAGACTATACAAGGCAGACGAAGCCCTGGTTCTTTCCATATGCCTGGGTCATGGCAAACATTTAGTACTTTGATGTTGCTGTTGTAGTTGTTATTATAATAACTGTTACTACTTTATTATTTCAGAGCAGGGAATAGACCTTCTGGGGAAAGTTGGGAGTGGGGATAGTCCATGAACATCCTCTTTTTTTTTTTTTGGAGACGGAGTCTCGCTCTGTCGCCCAGGCCGGAGTGCAGTGGCCAGATCTCAGCTCACTGCAAGCTCCGCCTCCCGGATTTACGCCATTCTCCTGCCTCAGCCTCACGAGTAGCTGGGACTACAGGCGCCCGCCACCTCGCCCGGCTAGTTTTTTGTATTTTTTAGTAGAGACGGGGTTTCACAGTGTTAGCCAAGATGGTCTCGATCTCCTGACCTCGTGATCCGCCCGTCTCAGCCTCCCAAAGTGCTGGGATTACAGGCTTGAGCCATCGCGCCGGGCCGAACATCCACTTAAAGGCATGGTGGCCTGAGCAGGCACATAGAGTTTAATTCCTATCAGAATAGAATTAGAGGTGGGGCACAGTGGCTCATGTGAACCTGTAACCCAAGCAGTTTGGGAAGCCCAGGCGGGTGGATCGTTTGAGGCCAGGAATTCGAGACCAGCCTGGGCAACATGGTGAAACCTTGTCTCTACTGAAAATACAAAAATTAGCTGGGCATGGTGACATGCGCCTGTAGTCCCAGCTACTGAGGTGGCTAAAGTGGGAGGATCACCTGAGCCCGGGAGGTGGAGGTTGCAGGGAGTCAAAATCATGCCACTGCATTTCAGCCTTTGTGACAAGAGCCTGTTGAGAGAGAAGAGAGGAGAGGCAGAAAAGAGAAGAGAGAGAGGGAAAAAAAAAGTTGGAGAAGAAAGCAGTTGGAGAAGAAAGCACTTCATGCTTTGGCCAAGACCCCTTTTGGGGAAGGAAGGTGAGAGATGTTACTGTGTCAGATAATTGGATCAGGAATGAACATGCTTGGGCAGGTTTAACATCTCTATTTAGATGTAAAGGTCTGACCTTCTACATCTGGATATTCGGTGGAGTGCCAGGCACTGTGCTGGGCCTTGTCAGGGATATAGAGCTGCTACCCTCAGGGTACTTTCGATCTCCTGGGAAAAGCCACAGGCACAAGAAACTAGAACACAGGATAAAACGAGGGTCAATTTATTTTACTGTTAAGCTTCTTATAGGTGCAAATGTCAGGCATCCAATTTGAATATGCATAAGTAAGAAAGAAAATGTGTTGGTTCCCATATATGATGAGTGCAGGAATGAATGGCTTCAGGCATGGCTGGATCCAGGTGTTCAAATGGTGATGTTAGAAATTTCTCTCCATCTCAGTTTAGTAGGCTTAGTTAAAAGTGACGTCTCTCCTTTAGTTATTCCAATATAAACTAATAGAATTGAGTCCTAATGTTCCAGTCTGGGTCACATGCACATCTCCTAGAGCTAAGAGGAGAGATGAGCCTGGCAACTCACACCAACTGAGATGAAGGGGACAGTGAGATACCTTCACCTGAAACATCAGAGCAAGGGGAAGAGGATGCTGGGCACATAGGAACCACACTGCCCAGCATGGTGCCCCCAGAAGGGAAAGGCTCTCAGAACAGGGCGAGGGTCCAGCCTGGAGTCAGGAGAGCTTCATGGAGGAGGTGGCCTTTGGTCTGGACCTTGAAGATCAAATACAACTGGGGCTCCAGGAATACAGCTGGGATGCTCCTGCTGCAGATTCCTGCTCTGTGTCCAGAAAGAAAGGAGGGGGAAGCAGGAATGTCCTTAGAAACCCCATGTGCTGTAACAAGTAACTGGTGGTCTTCACAGGAATCCTACCCCCTCATGCCTATGGGAAACAGAGTCTCAGAAAGCTCTGACATTCCTCCTCCATGACCCATACCCTCCAACCTCAATGCTCTGGACACAACCTCACCCCATTCTAATTCATATCCACAGAACACCTTTTTTTTCTTTTTTCTTTCTTTCTCCAAGGACTCTCAGACCTGGTCAGACCTCCATTTTCTAATAAAAATTGCTGACACTTAGGTGCCAGGCATGAATCCGCCCTCTCCATATTTGAGACGGAGTCTCGCTCTGTCGCCCAGGCTGGAGTGCAGTGGCCAGATCTCAGCTCACTGCAAGCTCCGCCTCCCGGGTTTACGCCATTCTCCTGCCTCAGCCTCCCGAGTAGCTGGGACTACAGGCGCCCGCCACCACGCCCGGCTAGTTTTTTGTATTTTTTAGTAGAGACGGGGTTTCACTGTGTTAGCCAGGATGGTCTCGATCTCCTGACCTCGTGATCCGCCCGTCTCGGCCTCCCAAAGTGCTGGGATTACAGGCTTGAGCCACTGCGCCCGGCCCCCTCTCCATATTTCCATGGAGAGGAAGGCAAAAAACCTTGTCCAAGGCAAAAAAACCTTGTCCATTTTGCTCATTGAGTCCAGAAGGACCATTTGAGTGCCTGGCATATAGTAGGCATTCAATAAATGCATTTTGGTTGATTAGATGGATGGATTGATGATGGATAGCCAAAGGAAGGAAGAAAAGAAGGAAAAAAGGGAGGGAGGGAGGAAGGAAGGTAAAGAGGGAGGAAGAACGGGGATGTGCCGCTGCCCAGCTCCTGGACGTGACTGGGACATTGTCGCAGGCAAGACTGGTGTCCCAACTGATGTGCGTCCCCATGCCTCTCTGCAGGTGCCACCATGCACGTGAAGAAGTACCTGCTGAAGTGCCTGCACCGGCTACAGAAGGGCCCTGGCTACACGTACAAGGAGCTGCTGGTGTGGTACTGCGATAACACCAACACCCATGGCCCCAAGCGTATCATCTGCGAGGGGCCCAAGAAGAAAGCCATGTGGTTCCTGCTCACCCTGCTCTTCACTGCTCTCGTCTGCTGGCAGTGGGGCAACTTCATCAGGACCTACTTGAGCTGGGAGGTCAGCGTCTCCCTCTCCGTAGGCTTCAAGACCATGGACTTCCCCGCCGTCACCATCTGCAATGCTAGCCCCTTCAAGTAGGTGGCCCCTGAGCGCACAGCTGGCCTCAGCAGACGGGTGGTTCCCTTTCTCTCTTTTGTTCCCTGCCACTTTTCCTTTGCTTCCTTTCCTTTCTTCTCTTTTCTCTCCTTCTCTTTCTTTCTCCCCTTTCTTCCTTCCTTCCCCTCTTTATTACTTTTCCTTCCTTCCTTTCTCTTCCTTATTCTTTTTTTCTTTTCTTTCTTTCCTTCCTTCATTCTCTTTCTCCTCCTCTCTGTCTTTCCATTTGCTTTCATCCTTTTGCAGCAACTAAGATTCAAACTTCATAAACTTTTGGCCGGGTGCGGTGGCCTGTAATAACAACACTTTGAGAGGCCAAGACAGAAGGATCCCTTGAGGCCAGGAGTTGGAGAACAGCCTGGGCAACATAGCAAGATCCCACTTCTAAAAAAAAAAATAATTTTTTTTAAGTAGCCAGACGTGGTGGCACATGCCTGTGGTCTGAGTTGCTTAGGAACCAGAGGTGGGAGAATTGCTTGAGCCCAGGAGCTCGAAGCTGCAGTGGGCTGAGAAGGCACCACTTGAGTTTCAAGTCAAGGTTAATAAAATATAATTAATTAAAAATAAAAACAAGAAGATGCCACTGCACTCCAACCTGGGTAACAGAGCCAGATCCTATCTCTTAAAAATAAAAAATCATAAGTTTCCTAAGCTTAGAGAGAACCTTGGGCACCCTCTGGTCAGGCAGGCCAGTGCCTATTTATCAATTCCACATGTGTTTGTGGAGCACCTACTACGTGCCAGGCACTGTTCTAGGCAACACAAATACAGCAGTGAACAAAACAGAGTCCTTGTCCTCTTCACAGCCTGCCAGAGAAAACAGGCCCCACAGAGTTGTCCTCACAAATATCGAATTCATTATCATTATGATGATAAAAAATAAAACAACTCAGCTGGGCACCGTGGCTCACACTTGTAATCCTAGCACTTTGAGAGGACGAGGTGGGTAGATCACTTGAGGTCAGGAGTTCGAGACCAATCTGGCCACCATGGTGAAACCTCATCTCTACTAAAAATACTGTAATCTCAGGCACTTAGGAGACTGAGGCACGAGAATTGCTTGACTCCGAGAGGCAGAGGTTGTATTAAGCTGAGATGACATCACTGCACTCCAGCCTGGGCAACAGAACGAGACCCTGTCTCAAAAATTAAATAAATAAATAAATAAATAAATAAATAAATAAATAAATAACAACTCTTCAACAAATGCTTATGATATGCCAGGCACTGTGTTCAGTGTTCTTTGGGTAACTGATGTCATTCTAATCCACACAAGCACCCTAGGATTGGGAACTCCTGTCGCAGCCCCAGTTTACAGGTGAGGAGATGGAGGTTCGGAGAAGTGAGCTTGCCTGGAGACACACAGTGGACGTCTGTGGGATTTGAACCCAGGCCAGACGTGATCCCAGAGCTGCTACTTTTTAACCATTCTTCCAGGTTGCCTGTTCTCCGCTGGATAGCAAGGCCTGTGAAGGGGACACATGAGGAGACCCAACCTAGTCAGAGTTGTGGAGAGACAGGGAATCAGTCCAAAAACAAACAAACAGAAAAAACAAAACAAAATAAAGTGCCCTAAGGAATGAGTAGAAGTTGGCCAGATAGAGCGAAGAGAGTGCCCCCAGTGGTGGACACGGCAGGTGCAGCTAGTGAGAAACTTGGTGCATTCAAGGAACTGAAAGAAGGGCTGAGTCACAGAAAACATTTTTATCCAAAAGAGAGTCCTGACCAGGCACAGTGACTCACGCCTATAATCCCGGCATTTTGGGAGGCCAAGGTGGGTGGATCATCCGAGGTCAGGAGTTCGAGACCAACCTGACCAACATGGTGAAACCCCTCTCTACTAAAAATACGAAAGTTAGCTGGGCGTGGTGGCACACCCCTGTAATCCTAGCTACTCAGAGGGCTGAGTCAAGAAAATCACTTGAACTCAGGAGGTGGAGGTTGCAGTGAGCCAAGCTCTCGTCACTGCACTCCAGCCTAGGGCACAGAGCAAGACCCTGTAGAAAGAAAAGAAAGAAAAGAGAAAAGAAAAGAAAAGAGGAAGGGAAGGGAAGGAAGGGAAAGGAAAGAGAAAAGAAAAGAAAGAAAAAAGGAAAAGGAAAAGCAAGAAAAGAAAAGAAAGAAAGAAGGAAGGAAGGAAACAGAGAGAGAAAGAGAAAGAAAGAAAGAAAGAAAAGAAAGAAAAGAAAAAGAAAAGAAAGAAAAGAGAAAAGAAAAGAAAAAAGTCCTGACTGGGCATGGACACAGTGGCTCAGGCTTGAAATCAGAGCATGTTGGGAGGCCAACGCTTAAGGATCACTTGAAGCCAGGAATTCAAGGTCAGCCTGGCCAACATGGTGAGACAGCATCTCTGTTTTTAAAAGTCCTGGAAGGGAATTCACGTGCGGTGATTACTTTCCCAATTATCAGAAAGTCCTTTCTTTCTATTAATGGGGTTCTTCCTGCCTTGGTGGTTTCTTAGAGCTGCTCAAGAGAACCTTTAATAATAATAGGAACGACAGCACTCCGTCTGGGCACTGATCCATGCACTTTACAAGCAGCACCTCACTGAATCTTCCCAACGATTCTCTGGAGTACTTATTTATGCCCCCGCATTTTGTAGATGAGAGAACGGAGCCTCGGGGAGGTTAAGTTGCCCAAGGTATTAAGTGGCATGCCAGGATTCAAACCTGGAGCCCACAGAGTGACCCGCCAAGCTTCCCAGCAGCTGTGGACATCTGGGCTGTAATAACACCGCCGCCTGCACAGACACCACCCTTCCCGATCCTCCTATTCCTGTGTATACAGATTTAATGGTCAGGGAACTGGCATAGAAGGCCAATGCTAGCTCCAGCTGCTGTATACCTTTGTACCGGGACCTTGGCCTCTGTCCAGCATTTAATGCTCCTGTAGGAAGTCCTCCAGCCAGAGTTGGCACTTGTGGCCTCAATGACCCACTCTGAGGCAGGGTCTTGGGAAATTGGATATGAAGTGACTGGGGTGCAGGGCCCGGGCCCCCATGGGACCTGGCAGAGATACTCCTTGATAGATCCATCTCTCACTGGCCACCATGTCCAACATGGGAGCTCCAGAGGGCTAAGGGAAGACATTGGAGCCAGCCTCACAGTCCCATCCATTTTCTCTCTCCTGAAACTGGCTCCTGTTCCCAAAGTTGCTCCCTCCTGGGAGGGAGATCTCAGAACCCCCGTAAACATACCCACTGGACCCCAGCCCAGCAACCCCAGATTCTAAGTTCAGCTCTGCCCTTTATCAGTGGAGTGAGCTTGCAAAATCACACCAACTCCTGGAGGCTCAGTTTCCTGATCTATATATGGGGACGGTAACAGACTTGTGGCAAATAGTAAATAAGACCTGGAAAGCATCTAGCACCTGGCACAGGGTAAGCTATCAATAACCATGAGCCGTTACAATTCTTCCTCACTTGAATGTGAATTTCATAAGGAAAGAGACCAGGTCCCTCTTGTTTGCTGCTATACCATCTGTGCCTTGCACAGTGCCTGGCACATAGTAGGTGCTCATTAAAAGTTGGTGAATGAATGAGTGCATGGGTGGTGGAAGGACACATGGATGCGTAGGTGGGTGGATGGAGAGGTAGGTGCTTAGGTGGGGTGGTGTTCTTATACATAGTGGCAGCCATGCTGGAGTAACATGGTTTGGCTCAGTGTCTCCACCCAAATCTCATATCGAATTGTAACCCCCATGTGTCGAGGGAGGGACCTGGTGTGGGTGATTAGATCATAGAGGTGGCTTCCCCATGCTGTCCTCATGATAGTGAATGAGTTCTTACAAAATCTGATGGTTTTCAAGTGGCAGTCTCCCCTGTGCGTGCCTTCTCTCTCTCTCTCCCCCTCCTGCTGCCATGTAAGACATGCCTTGCTTCCCCTTCACCTTCTGCCATGATTGTAAGTTTCCTGAGACCTATCTCCAGCCATGCGGAACTGTGAGTCAATTACACCTCTTCTGTTTATAAATTACCCAGTCTCAGGTAGTATCTTTATAGCAGTGTGAAAACAGACTGCTACAGAGTGGGTCCCAGATTTCAGTTGCTCTGCTTTACAGATATTCATTCCTCCCCCTAACCAGCCCTCTCCCCATCCAGGTATTCCAAAGTCAAGCATTTGCTGAAGGACCTGGATGAGCTGATGGAAGCTGTCCTGGAGAGAATCCTGGCTCCTGAGCTAAGCCATGCCAATGCCACCAGGACCCTGAACTCCTCCATCTGGAACCACACACCCCTGGTCCTTATTGATGAACGGAACCCCCACCACCCTGTGATCCTCGATCTCTTTGGAGATAACCACAATGGCTTAACAAACAGCTCAGCATCAGAAAAGATCTGTAATGCCCATGGGTGCAAAATGGCCATGAGACTAGTAAGTGGTCCCTAGGCACATGTCAAGCAATGGGCCCCACCCATTGAGGCTGGTGGGTGTTTCTTTTCTGTAATAATTTGAGTCTTGCTGGGGGAAAGATAAGATGGAAGCCAGAGCCTGTTTTGCTTGTTAGCAGAGATTTTTTAAAAATAGAAATTGTTGGCATGTTGGTCAAGACTCTTTTGGTATAAGTGATCCAGTTCACACTAGCTTAAGCAAAACAGGCAATTCATTGGCTCACATAACTAAGAAGTCCAGAGGTATACTGCATTCAGGCAAGGCTGGATCCAGGTATTCTAATGAGGTCATCAAGAATCTTTCTCCATCTTGGTTCCACTTTTCTCTCAGACGACTTCAATCTCGGGCGAGATCTCTCCATGTGGAGGGTCCCTTCAGTGCCCTTGCTTAGCAGTCGTCCCAGAAAAAGACCTCTTTCCCTGTCGTCCCTGCAAAGGTCCTGAGAAGACTCATTAGGTCACATGCTCACCCCTAAACCAATCACTGTGGGCTACAGCAGGGGCTCTCATGATTGGCCAGTCCTGGGCCATGTGCCCTGGAGTTGGGAGTGATGTCAGTCTCTGTGAGACCACATGGACTGAGCGAGGGGGAGGGTGGTTCCCTGAGGGAGGAACCAAGTCTTGTTATCAAAAGATAGGGGTATAAATATTGGGCAGGTGAAAAGCCACAGCTGTGCAGTACAGTCAGATGCCAAGAAACAACTGCCCTGCGCTGGGAGGCTGGGATGCCATTAGTTCTTAAGCCTAGAAGTGGGGAGAAGGTCCCCTGTCTGTGTCTCAGGATCCCATGGGAGCTCTGTCACAATGCACATCCCTAGGCCCCACTCCTGGAGAATCTGAGTGAGCAGTTCTGGGCCCAGGCCCAGGAATCTGTATTGACAACAGGCTCCCTGGTGATTCCGATGATCAGTCTTGGATGGGGATCCAGGAGGGGACCATACACTCCCCAGAGGGGGAGCCACCGCCTTGCTGTTCACACTCATGACATTATGACTTCCTCAACTGCTTTGTCCCCACCTCTCCACACAAACTAGCCAACGTCACATGGGGGATCTGCTGTGGTCACACCTTCCTTAACCTCCTGGGCCTCAATTTCTTCATGATGATGGGGATTACAATGATACTTACCTCCTGGCATTGCTGTGAAGCTTCAATGGGATTATAGATGTAAGACACTGGGAACAGAGCCTGGAACAGAGTGAGGATTAAGGGCTGCCATTACCTCCCCAAGGGGAGGCAGGGAGGCCCCCAGGAGTGGGCTGGCCGGTCGTGTTGGGAAGGGTGGTGTAAGAATGCCAGGGGAAGCTTCTCTATCCGGCCTCCCGGGTTCCAGCAGGGAGAACCAGCAGCAGCCTCGTGGCCAAGGCCAGAGTCTGAGGGCCAAGTCTGCCCCGTGCCTGTGCGATGACTTGGATGTCCTGAGACACCGGCTGTGACCGGGTGGAAGGGTGCTCTGAACCCATGTTGGACTCGGTGACTGGATCTGTATCTTTCCCAGGACAGATGAGAGGCAGCGTCTCCTGTGTGTTGAGTTTCTTCTTGGTCTTCATGGCCTCCAGGGGAGCTGCACCTGAAAGTCTCTGGCAGAGGCTGGAAAAGGAATCAGAACTGTGTGTGTGTGTGTGTCCGCATGAGCATAAGTGTTGCAGCCACTTGTGTGAATCTGTGTATATGGGGTTCGGGACTAGGAGGGACGTGTGTTACAGTGACATGAGGCTATGGAGGTCAGAGAGACGGCATCTTCTGTGCATGCCTCTGCACACATGACCACGTGTGTGTTTTTGCTCATGCATAATGGTACAAGTAGGGGTGAGGCTGGTGGCTGTAAACTGAGTCACTGAGTCACCCTACTTTGAAGGAGGGGACCAGCCTCTGTGCATGCCCATGAGTTGGTCACTGACTGTGGGTCACTTCCAAGAGGTTGCTGAGGGGTCTCCTAACCTCCCAGGCCTCACCCCCAGTAACTGGGGGTGGGTGCACCAGCCTGATGAGGGGATCTTGTGATTGGCACGCAGCTGTGTATGAGGCGGCAGCCCTTGAGTATGTGTGAGCATGAGTATGAACACGTTTCCCACCACCAAGTTGCAGCCAGAAGGACGGCTGGCAAAGCACAGCTCTTGCCCTGCTAGGGCCCTCGAGCAGCGGCTGGGGTCCTGCTAGCAGCTCCCTCACCACCCACAAAAACCCCTCTTGGCCTCCACAGTGTAGCCTCAATGGGACCCAGTGCACCTTCCGGAACTTCACCAGCGCTACCCAGGCAGTGACAGAGTGGTACAGCCTGCAGGCCACCAACATCTTTGCACAGGTGCCGCACCAGGAGCTGGTGGAGATGAGCTACCCGGGCGAGCAGATGATCCTGGCCTGCCTGTTTGGAGCTGAGCCCTGCAACTACCGGTGAGAGCCACCCCAAGCCCACCTGGCCAGGCCCCTGCTCTGAAAGGCAGTGGCGTGTTACGGTTGGGAGTACAGCCTGCCAGCGTTCAAATCCTGCCTGATCACTTACTGGCTGTCTGCAGCACAGTTTTCTGTGCCTCAGTGTCTTTTAGGTCCGGTTTCCTGAAAGCAGATCCTGAGGCAGGGATGCACTGAATTGCTCAGGAAGCATTGAGAGGATTGTGTTAGGAAATGTCTGCAGGGAAAGTGGGATAAGGAAGGAGGATTTGGAACATGTAGGAAAAGGAGAAAATAGAAAAAGAAAAAGAAAAAGGAAAGGCCGGGCGTGGTGAGTGGGTGGCTTACCCCTGTAATCCCAACAGTTTGTGAGGCGGAGACGGGAGGATCACTTGAGACCAGGAGTTCAAGACCAGCCTGGGTAATATAGTGAGACCCCGCCTCTAGAAAAAAGTAAGATAAATTAAATTTTAAAAGGAGGGAGGAGAAAGTTAAGCAAGGATGTAGTCTCAGGTCAAGTCTAGGCTCAGCTTGATCTGTAGGAGGATCTGGAGCGTAAACTGAACCATAGAGTCGTCCTCCCTTGAAGGAGGGGACCGGCCTTTCTGCATGCCCAGTGAGTTGGTAACTGGCTCTGTGTGTGTGTGTGTGTGTGTGTGTGTCCACATGAGCATAAATGTTGCGGCCACTTGTGTGAATCTATGTATATGGGGTTCGGGGCTAGGATGGACGTATGCTACAGTGACATGAGACCAGCTTGGGCTGTGGGTCATTTCCAAGAGGTCGGCGTGGGGTCTCCTAACCTCCCAGACCTTACTTCTAGCAGCTGGGGGTAGGTGCACCAGCCCAGTGAGGGGATCAGGGTGGGCACCCAGGCATCTGTTGCCCTCAGTTTTCTCATCTCTGAAGCAGGAACAATAATCGTAGCTTCTTCATAGAGTCATTGAGAAGAGTAAATGAGTAGACTCATGGCAGCACCTAGAACAAGGCTATGAGGCCGGGCCTGGTGGCTCATGCCTGGAATCCCAGCACTTTGGGAGGCTAAGGCAGGAAGATCGCTTGAGGCCAGGAGTTCAAGAACAGCCTGGGCAACATAGCGAGACCTCAGCTCTACAAAAAATCAAAAACCAGCCAGATGTGGTGGTGTTCACCTGTAATCCCAACTACTCAGGAGGCTGAGGAGGGAGGATCCTTGAGTCCAGGAGGTCGAGGCTACAGTGAGCTATGATCACACCACTGCACTCCAGTCTGGGTGACAGAATGAGACACTGTCTCAAAAAAAAAAAAAAAAAAGGTTATATAAGTATTTCCTGTAAATATTATTTTTCCCTAATGACTTTTAATGTGAGAGACTGGTGGAATGAGGGTAATGGTAACCGGAGGTCTAGGTCTTCTTGCAACTGACCCACAGATTCCCACCTCCTCGGCCTCCCAGCTCCTGGCAAACCAACCCTGAGCCTGAACATCAGGTGTTGTCCCAGTCTCTAGGACAACCAGAAAGTGGGGGTCTCCATTCTGTCCCCTCCTAACAGCCTCCAGAGAGCTCAGCTGGCAGAAGCACGTGGGAAGGAGGCCTGAGCATGGGCAGGAGCACTGCTGAGGCCTCAGAGCTCCTTGTGGGCCTCCTGACCCAGCCTCCAGGTGTGGGGTGTGCCACGCCCACCTCGGCCCCACCCTGGGTTTCAGCCGGTCCTGTTTCTGAGATTCAGTTGTATCCTCCTTGACCTGGGGCCTCCAATGCTTACACTTCAGGCCTCTGTGGAAAGGAGCTTTTAGCTGAATCTTAATGCTGTGGACATGTGACAGGCTTCCAGGCTCACCTCCCAGGGACTGTGGTTGTAGGCAGCTCTCTGAACTCAGAACCTTCCAGAATCTCTACTGAGAATCTTCAGAAAGCTCTGGGGCCTCTGTCCCCACAAAATGCACAGGTGCAGCCGGACATGTGGCTCACGCCTATAAGCCCAGCACTTTGGGAGGCCAAGGCGGGTGGATCACCTGAGGTCAGGAGTTCAAGACCAGCCTGGCCAACATGGCGAAACCCGTCTCTACTAAAAATACAAAAATTAACCTGGAGTGGTGATGCACATCTATAATCCCAGCTACTTGGGAGGCTGAGGCAGGAGAATCACCTGAACCCTGTTGGCGGAGGTTGTAGTGAGCAGAGATCACGCCACTGCACTTCAGCCTGGGCGGCAGAGCGAGACTCTGTCTCAAAAAGAAAAAAATAAATGCACAGGCGTACATGGGCGGGGTTCTTGCACACAATGTCAAATAATTCAAGGCCACTAAGCAGGGCAGAGCAGCACATACGTTCCATTGTACAGATTAGCAAAAGGTGGTCCGCATAGGTAGAAGATTTGACTGATGGCGCCCCCCCTCTTCCTTGAGGGCCACCCCATGGCTAGCTAGTCTCAGTCTGTGTTTCAACCTCACTCTCTTGGCCGGGGTCCTTTGCTCAGGGCACACCTGCCAACCACACCTGCCATAAGGCTAGGGATACCAAACAGACTACTGTAACGTCCACGAGCACATTCATCTCACCCACTCAGCTGAAAGAGAGCTGTAATACTGCAACTTCAAATGCATGGCCCATCTGCTCAGTGAGAACATGCCCAGGAGCAAGAGTGGGGCAGGAAAGTGAACCTGCTGTCAACTCCCTCCCCATCGAATGGGATCCCGGTGTTCAAGGGCCTATGTTCCACACACAGCCCAGCCCCGAAAGCTGTGCTGGGCACCTCGTAGGTAGCTGGGCTGGGCTTGGTATAGCTGGCCTGTTGTCAACATGGAGCCCTCCAAAGGGAGCCCCATTTGGGTCATACAGGCTGAGGGTGAGGGACGGGTGGTCCCCCAAGGGAAGCTGAAGAACTGTTAGCAGAAACAGGGAAAATAGATGGCTGATGTGCCAGTAAAACCCCCAACTATCGGCCACATAACTTCTGCCTTGTGGCCGTGGCGAGGGGTAGGGGGTAAGTGTAGTGAAGGGGTCAAGGCGTGGGGTCTGGGGTTAGACCACCCGGACTCAAATCCTGGCTCCATCTTACAAGCTGTGTGACCTTGAACAAATTTCTTAGCCTTGCCATGCCTCAGTTTCTCTCCTCTGTAAAATAGGGGAGAGAACAGTACCTACCCTACAGGGTTACTTTGAATATTAAGTGAATTAATATGCATGAGTAACTGACCCTGCTACCAGGCTCAATAAATAATAGTTATAACTGTTTTATTTTTATTTTTATTTTTGGGGGACGGAGTCTCACTCTGTCACCCAGGCTGGAGTGCAGTGGCGCGATCTCGGCTCACTGCAAGCTCTACCTCCCAGGTTCATGCCATTCTCCTGCCTCAGCCTCCTGAGTAGCTGGGACTACAGGCACCCGCCACCACACCCGGCTAATTTTTTGTGTTTTTAGTAGAGACGGGGTTTCACTGTGTTAGCCAGGATGGTCTCGATCCCCTGACCTCGTGATCCACCCGTCTTGGTCTCGAAAGTGCTGGGCTTACAGGAGTGAGCCTCTGTGCCCAGCCCAGCTACTATTTTTATAATGGTTTTATAACCCACATTTTAGGCCGGGCCCAGTGGCTCATACATGTAATCCTAGCACTTTGGGAGGCCGAAGCAGGCAGATCACTTGAGGCCAGGGGTTCAAGACCAGCCTGGACAACAAGGCAAAACCCCATCTCTACTAAATATGCAAAAATTAGCCAGGTGTGGTGGCGTGTGCCTGTAATCCCACCTACTCAGGTGACCGAGGCACAAGAATCACTTGAACCGGAAGGCGGAGGTTGCAGTGAGCCAAGATTGTGCCACTGCACTCCCGCCTGGGCGACAGAGGGAGACTCTCTTAAAAAACAGCAACAAAAACAAAAACCCCCATTTGACAAGGAATGCAAATTCAATAATTATGCCAACATTTACTGGGCCTTTTTCATCCCTGTATGTGTCAGGCACTATTCCCAGCACTCTGCATGTTAAAATTGCTTTAACCCTGGCAACAAAGCCATGAGAAAGGAACTGTTATTTTCCCCTTATTTTATTTTTTTAAGAGACGGAGTATCACTATGTTGCCCAGGCTGGTCTCAAACTTCTGGCCTCAAGTAATCCTCCCACCCCAGCCTCCCAAAGTGCTGGGATTACAGGCATGAGCCACCGCACCCAGCGTTCCCCCTCATTTTATAGTTGCTGTAACCTGCCCAGAGAGGTTAAGTAACATCTCTGAAGTCACACAGTTGGTGAGTGGCAGAGCCAGCAGTGTGGGCCAGGCCCACCCCACATCACTCTATTGCCTCATCAGAAATGGTGATCGTCACTTCCCTCCCTGCCCACCTCTCCCAAGCCTATTTCCCCAGCCCTCGGCAGGTCCCAGTGAAAGGCACCACCCAGGCACCTTAGCATAGAGATCTCAGCCAACCGCCCTCTGAGCTCTTCCTCACTCCCACAGTTGACTGGTCACCTGCCTTCCTGAGTCAGCCTTGGACACAACTGTGGGAATGTGCCTCTCTCTGCCCTCCCGGTGCTGGGTCCCAGACACTGTGGCCCTAGATTCCTCCCTCTCTCTCTGACTCCATCCTGTCCCGCTCCTAACATGACAAACGCTCCAGAAGCAGCAGCTGCAGAATTTGGAAAATGTGAGCCGCATGTGGACCCCAACACCAAACTGCCTGGACTTGAATGTCAGCTCACTATGTGGCTGGGTATGCTACTTAGCCTTTCTGTGCCTCAGTTTCCTCATCTGGAAAGTGGGGACAGTGAAATAACCACATGGCATTATTGGGGGATTAAATGAGTTAACATATGGAAGCACCTACTGCAATGCCTGGCACGTACTAAACATTATAGGAGCATTTTTTTAAAAAAAAGGCTTTTGGGCTGGGCACGGTGGCTCATGCCTATAATCCCAGCACTTTGGGAAGCCGAGGCAGGTAGATCACCTGAGGTCAGGAGTTCGAGACCAGCCTGTCCAACATGGTGAAACCCCATCTCTACTAAAAATACAAAAATTAGCTGAGTGCAGTGGCTCATGACTGTAATCCCAGCTACTCAGGAGGCTGAGGTAGGAGGCTGAACCCAGGAGGTAGAGGTTGCAGTGAGCCGAGATCGTGCCACTGCACTCCAGCCTGGGAGACAGAGTGAGACTCCATCATAAATAAATAAATAAATAAATAAATAAAAAGGCTTTTGGCCAGGTGCGGTGGCTCGCTTAATCCCAGCACTTTGGGAGGCCAAGGAGGGAGAATCACTTGAGGCCAGGAGTTTAAGGCCAATCTGAGCAACATAATGAGACCCCCCATCTCTACAAAAAAAATTTTTAAATAACAAAATTAGCCTGGCATGGTGGTATACACCTGTAGACTCAGCTACTCCGGAGGCTGAGGGGGAAGGATCACTTGAGCCTGGGAGTTTGAGGCTGCAGTGAACCAAGATCACACCACTACATTCCAGCCTGGGTGACAGAGTGAGATTAAAATATATAGAGAGAGACTTTGTTTTTTGTTTATTTATTTATTTTTGAGACAGAGTTTTGCTCTTGCCACCCAGGCTGGAATACAATGGCATGATCTCCACTCACTACAACCTCCACCTCCTGGGTTCAAGTGATTATCGTGTCTCAGCCCCCCAAGTAGCTGGGATGACAGGCATGCACCACCACACCTGGCTAATTTTTGCTTTTTTTGTTGTTTTTTGTTTGCTTTTGTTTTTTTTTTTTTGTTTTTTTGTTTTTTTTTTTTTTTTTTGAGACAGAGTCTCACTCTGTCGCCCAGGCTGGAGTGCAGTGGCACTACCTCGGCTCACTGCAAGCTCCACCTCCCGGGTTCATGCCATTCTCCTGCCTCAGTCTCCTGAGTAGCTGGGACTACAGGCGCCTGCCACCACGCCCAGCCGATTTTTTGTATTTTTAGTAGAGATGGGTTTTCACTGTGTTAGCCAGGATGGTCTTGATCTCCTAACCTTGTGATGTACCCCCCTCGGCCTTCCAAAGTTCTGGGATTACAGGCGTGAGCCACCGCGCCCGGCGTAATTTTTGCATTTTTAGTAGAGACAGGGTTTCACCACGTTGGCCAGGCTGGTCTCAAACTTCTGACCTCAGGTTGTCTGCCGCCATAGCCTCCCAAAGTGCTGGAATTACAGGCATGAGCTACTGCACCTGGCCTAGAGAGACTTTTTATTGATGAATAGTTTTAGATTTACAGAAAAACCACAGCCTCCAACTCCTGGGCTCAAGTGATCCTCTTCCTCAGCCTCCAAAAGTGCTAGGATTACAGATGCGAGCCACTGTGCTGGCCTTTGCTCTGTACTTTGGAAAGGAGTCACTAAATTCAGACTATGCTCAGGGGAAGGAGAAGGGAGTGCCCAGGGGGAAAGGAGCACTGAGCTCCACCCCTCCTAGAGAGAAGAATATATATTGTTTGGAATTCTTCTGTAAAGGAAGACTTGTCTCTTCTCCTCCATTTACTTATTTATTCCATCATTTATTGACCCAGTATGGACTCCTATAGATTTAGGTTGTAATCCAGTTCCATGTTATCTATTCTCTTGCTTAAATTCTTCTAGCTTTGGCCACTCTGTCAGTTGGCACCTATATGCCTTTGATATGTACTCACCTGCGTGGGTTTTTTTTAACTTTTGCCTACTTTCTGGCACTACAGGATACTCACGCCCTAGAATCAGCCATTTCTCTAAAGAGCTCTGTTTGGTTTTTTGGTTTTTTTTTTTTTTTGAGATGGTGTCTCATTCTGTTGCCCATGCTGGAGTGCAGTAGCACAATCACATGCCTGACTAATTTTTTTTTTATTTTGTAGAGATGGGGGTCTCCCTGTGTTGCCCAAGCTGGTCTCAAACTCCTGGCTCAAGCAATCTTCCCACCTCAGCCGCCCAGAGTGCTGGGATTACAGGAGAGAGCCAACACGCTTCGCCCAAGCTCTGGTTTTTTAAATTGAAGAATGGTATTTAGAAACCAAGATCGGGGCTGGGCCAGGTGGCTCATGTCTGTAATCCCAGCGCTTTGGGAGGCTGAGGTGGAAGGATTGCCTAAGCCCAGGAGTTTGACACCAGCCTGGCCAACATGGTAAAACCCCATCCCTACTAAGAATACAAAAATTAGCCTGGTGTGGTGGCACGCACCTGTAATCCCAGCTACTAGGGAGGCTGAGGCAGGAGAATCACTTGAACCTGGGAGGCAGAGGTTGTAGTGAGCCAAGATCATGCCACTGCACTCCAGCCTGGGCAATCTCAAAAAAAAAAAAAGAAAAGAAAAGAAAAAGAAAGTTAAATAAAATTTAAAAATAAAGGAACGAAGATCTGGGCATATTGAAGCATTGTTATTACTATGGTGGTTGTTGATTTGGGGATTATCCAACTAGTTTCTGACCTGGAAAGTCTTCCCTGACCTCTGACCACACAGTACCACTATTGTTTTACTGCTTCCTGCTAGGATGCTCTATTTCCCAGTCTTTTCTGGAGGCTCGCTGGTCTCTGTCTGCATTCCTGGCCCCTGGCCCAGCAGAGATTTCTGTAGGGAAACACCTGGCTCTGGAACCAGAGGCAGCCAGTCCTGGGAGCAGCCTCTCCAGGTGAAGAGTATTATCAGCAAGCAAATGGTTGGCACGCACGTGGAGACCAAGAGCACCTCGCGCGGGCAGGAGGGGATCCGGCCACACCCCACGCAGCCTCCTGCTCCTAGGCTGCATCTGACCAAGACAGCTTCTTGGGAACACTGTGTCCCCGCGCCCTGGGGCGAGGTCTCTCCTTCGAGAGCAGTGCCTGGATTGAGCTGGTTTGCTCTGCTCTGTTCTCTTCCTGTGGCCACAGCCCTGATCCCACACAGTTTATAGACTCCACGGTGCCTGCCCAGAGCTATTTCTTCCCTCTGGGGCTTTGCCCGTGTTGTGTCCCTGCCTGGTGAGCCCTTTCTCCTCCCCACCCTGTAGACTTAGCTATCGCTTACTTGTTCATAAAGTCTCAGCTCAGGCCTTGCCTCCTCCAAGAAACCTTCCCCGACCCGCTCCCCACTCTCCGCTGCGACTTACGTGTCGCTTAATCTCTATAGATGCTCTTATCACCTATTGTAATTTATTCATCAAATATTTACTGAGTGTCTGTGTGCTCTGTATCAGACCCTGGGCACAGAGCTGTGAACAGTAGCAGCCGAGATTTTTTGAGTATTACAGTATGCTAGGCATCCACCCCTTGCCACGGTCATGTAGGGTGAGTGCCAGTATTATCTGGTGTTACAAATGGGGAAAGTGAGGCACAGATAGGTGAAGTAACCATCCCCAAGCTCACCAGTGGCCTAAGGGACACAGCCAGAATTGAAATCAACCAGGCTGGCTCTGTGGTCTATGCTCTTGACCTCTGAGCTCTTCGCCTTCTAGACAGACAAGGTCATGCTCCTTCCCCGGGCTTATGTTCTAAGCAGGAAACAGCTAAGTGAGCAGTTAAGTCAAGAAGATAATTTCAGGCCAGGCACACTGGTGGATGCCTGTAATCCCAGCATTTGGGGAGGCTGAGGCCAGAGGATCCCTTGAGGCCAGGAGTTTAAGACCAGCCTGGGCAACATAGCAAGACCCCATCTCTACAAAAAATTTTACAAATTAGCTGGGTATGGTGGCACATGCCTGTAGTCCCAGCTACTCAGGAGGTTGAGGCAGGAGAATATCTTGAGGCCAGGAGTTTGAGGCTGCAGTAAGCTATGATCACACCATTGTACTCCAGCCTGGGTAACAGAGTGAGACACTGTCTCTACCAAGAAAAAAAAAGGCGGGGGATGATTTCAGATTCTGATGTATCTGATAAAGAAGACAATCAACTGGTGGAAGGGCCAGGTGCGGGGACTCACGCCTGAAATCCCAGCACTTTGGGAGGCCAAGGCGGGTGGATCACCTGAGGTCAGGAGTTCAAGACCAGCCTGGCCAACATGGTGACACCCTGTCTCTACTAAAATACAAAATTAGCTGGTTGTGGTGGCACATGCCTGTAATCCCAGCTACTCGGGAGGCTGAGGCAGGAGAATCACTTGAACCCGGAGGGCAGAAGTTGCAGTGAGCTGAGATGGCACCACTTCACTCCAGCCTGGGTGAAAGAACGAAACTCCAACTCAAAAAAAAAAAAAATAGCTGGGCGTGGTGGTGCCTGCCTGTAATCCCAGCTACTCAGGAGGCTGAGGCAGGAGAGTTGCTTGAACGGGAAGGCAGAGGTTGTAATGAGCCAAGATCGTGCCAGTACACTCCAGCCTGGGTTACAGAGTAAGACTTTGTCAAGAAAGAAAGAGAGGAAGGAAGGAAGGAAGGAAGGAAAGAAGGGAGGGAGGGAGGGAAGGAAGGAAGGAGAAAGAAAGAAAGAAAGAGAAAAAAGAAAAGAAAAGAAGGAAGGAAGAAAAGAGAGAGAAAGGGAGAAGGGAGGAAGGAAGGAAAAGAAAAGAAAAAAGGAAAAGAAGAAAGAAAGAAAAGGAAAGGAAGGAAGGAGAAAGAAGAAAAGAAAGAGAAAGAAAGGAAGGAAAGAGAGAGAAGAAAGAAAGAAAAAGAAAGAAAAGAAAAGAAATAAAGAGAAAAAAGAAATAGGAAAATCACATCTTGGAAGGAGAGGGGGGTTGACAGGATTCCACTCTCTGTCTTCAGCCACACTGGAAGTTACAAAAGGCAGCCCTGTCTTGTTTTGCTTGGTGTCCTTAGCCCAGCACCCACCTCAACAAACATTTATTGGGTGGAAAAATGTTGTTTCTTCCTGCTTCCCCTTGCACCACGGAGGAAACCCAAGCTCAGAGGTTGAGTAAGCAGCTGAAATCTGTTGACAGTGGCAGAGCTTGGGGCAGCCCCCATATCCCATTTCACAGCCTGCCCTGTACCCAAGTCATTCTGCAAGGCCACCGGCTGAGACAAAAGATACAGGAAATGGCTTTCTTATCTGAAAACGTGGGAAAATAACACCTGCCCTCGTGGGGTTATTTTGAGAATTAAATGAGATCATCATGTACACAGAAAGATTCAGCACAGGCCTGGTCCATAAAAGTCACTCAGTGAAAGTTTGCTCTGGAGTATAAGGCTTCAAAGACAATACTGCATGGCAGGTGACGTTTTGTGTGTGTGTGTTATTTGATGTACTTACTCTCATTCCTTCCGGTTTTTATTTTTAATTTTTTACAACTTATTGTTTTTTGATACAGGGTCTCACTCTGTTGCCCAGGCTGGAGTGCAGTGGTGCAATCACAGCTCACTACAGCCTCAAACTCCCCAGGCTCAGGTGATCCTCCCACATCAGCCTCCCAAGTACCAAGTAGCTGGGACTACAGACACTCGCCACTACACCTGGCTTTTTTTTTTTTTTTTTAAGAGACAGGGTCTCAATTCGTTGGCCAGGCTGGTCTCGAACTCCTTGGCTCAGTTGGGCGCAGTGGCTCATGCCTGTAATCGCAGCACTTTGGGAAGCCAAGGTGGGTGGATCACCTGAGGTCAGGAGTTCAAGAGCAGCCTGGCCAACATGATGAAACCCCGTCTGTACTAAAAATACACAAATTAGGCCGGGCGCGGTGACTCAAGCCTGTAATCCCAGCACTTTGGGAGGCCAAGACGGGCAGATCACGAGGTCAGGAGATTGAGACCATCCTGGCTAACCCGGTGAAACCCCGTCTCTACTGTAGTCCCAGGTACTCGGGAGGCTGAGGCAAGAGAATGGCGTAAACCCGGGAGGCAGAGCTTGCAGTGAGCTGAGATCCGGCCACTGCACTCCAGCCTGGGCGACAGAGCCAGACTCCATCTCAAAAAAAAAAAAAAAAAAAAATACACAAATTAGCCAGGCGTGGTGGCAGGTGCCTGTAATCCCAGCAACCAGGAGGCTGAGGCAGGAGAATCGCTGAGATTCTCCTCAGCCTGGAGTGAGATCACACCACTGCACTCCAGCCTGGGCAACATACTGAGACTCTGTCTCAAAACAAACAAACAAACAAAAAAACTCCTGGGCTCGAACGATCCTCCCACTTTGGCCTCCCAAAGTGCTGGAATTACAGGCATAAGCCACGGTTCCCAACCTCCTCTTGTTTTTAATAAATAAAAAAAGAACAATATAAAAACATCAAGAGATATTTTTTAAAGCTGCTTACTTTGGAGACTTGAGAACATGCACGTTGACCGAACAGGGTTTGATGAACTCCAGCACACCCGTCAACAGAAAAGGCAAGGAGGAATCCTCCCCTGAACCTTCTGGTGGGCCCAGGTGTTCCTCGGCTTGTGTCTGAAGCCCCTGCCTCAGTCTTCAGTGACCCTTCTCCTCTGTATCTGTCTCTCTTCTGTGTCTCTCAAGGACACTTGTCATTGAATTTCGGGCCCACCTGGATAATCCAAGATGACCTCATCTGGAGATCCTTAGTCACATCTGCAAGAACCCTTTTTCCAAATAAGGTCACACTCGCAGGTTCTGAGGGTGAGGACATGGATGTGCCTCTTTTGGGGTGTATGTGAGACAGATGAAAACATCTAAGAAAGCTCTTTTTCTTTTGTTGTTGTTGTTGTTGTTGTTGCTGTTTTGTTTTGTTTTGTTTTTTAGAGACAGGGTCTCACTCTATCACCCAGGCTGGAGTGCAGTGGTGCACTCCAGCCTCGAACTCCTGGACTCAAGCAATCCTCCCACCTCAGCCTCCCAAGTAACTGGGACTACAGGCATGCACCACCACACCTGGCTAATTTCTGTATTTTTTGTAGAGATGAGGGTCTACACCATGTTGCCCAGCCTCGTCTCAAACTCCTGGCCTCAAGCGATCCTCCCACCTCGGCCTTCCAAAGTGCTGGGATTACAGGCGTGAGCCACCACGCTCAGCCAGAAAGTTCTTTTTCATAACTCATAGCTAAACCAGAGAGCCTGAGCCCCAACTCCAGAGAAATTCCCTTCCCCTGCTTTCCCAAGGGAGCCTGGGAATCCCGTCTCTGGTTTTTGCAAGAGGATGGACAGAATGACCTGTTGCTCACCTCTCCCTTTCGGAGCCCCTCCAAGGAGGAAATGAAGGGTGGAAAGCAGACAGTCGGGGAAGGCATTGTCTGTGGTGGAACCTGCCCTGCAGCTGATGCTGTTTCTTTTAGGAATTTCACGTCCATCTTCTACCCTCACTATGGCAACTGTTACATCTTCAACTGGGGCATGACAGAGAAGGCACTTCCTTCGGCCAACCCTGGAACTGAATTCGGTGAGTTTTGGTTTATCCTGGGCCAGAGCCAAGAGGCTTTAACCACCCCTACGATGTGGGACTGAAAGACCATCAGCTGTTGCAGGGTGGGCCTGAGCGGGGACCGATGCTGGCATCAAGCGGAGTGACCACTACTGAGGCTCTGCTGTGTGCCAGGGGAGGCCAGGCCAGGCGCTTCCTGAGCCATTCCCTCCCGCAATGCTCAGAATCCCTGGGTAGCAACTGGTGTTCCCATTTTGCTGATGAGCAAAGTGAGGATTTGGAAGCAGCACAGCTTCGTGGTCAAGAGCTGAAGCTTCGGCCAGTCATGGTGGCTCATGCCTGTAATCCCAATGCTTTGGGAGGCCGAGGTGGGAGGATTGCTTAAGCCCAGGAGTTCGAGACCAGCCTGGTTGCAACAAGGTGAAACCTCATCTCTTAAAAAAAGTCCAAAAATTAGCGAGGCATGATGGCATGTACCTGTAGTCCCAGCTACTCAGGAGGCTGTGGCAGGAAGATCGCTTGAGCTGGGGAGGTCAAGGCAGCAGTGAGCCATGATCGCACCACTGCAGCTCCACCATTTATTTGCAGGGTGTTCCTGAGCTCCAGAGCAACCTTCTCAAAGCCTTAGTCTCCCTATTCATAGCTTAGTATATAGTAGCAGAGCAGAGCATTTAGTATAGTAAATCGAATCTACCTTGTGAGCCATTATGATGAGTAAATAGTATATGCCTTGTGAGTCATTACGATGCAATGTGGTAAATTATTTCAACTGCCTAGGAAGTAGGAAATGCTCCATGTAGGCTGAGTATTCTGAGCAGTTTTTAAACAACTTGTCCAGGATCATGCAATTAATACATGGACCAAAAGACATTGCGTGTTCTTACCTGTAAGTGGGAGCTAAATAATGTGCACAGGTGGACACAGAGTGTAGAAGGATGGACATCGGAGACTTAGAGCATGGGAGGGTAGGAGGCAGGTGAGGGGCAAGAAATTAATGAGTACAGTATATAGGATTCCAGTGAAGGTTACACTAAAAGCCTAGACTTCACCACTGTACGATAACTCCATGTAACAAAAGTGTGCTTGTACCACTCACATTTATACAAATTAGAAAAAGAGAAGAAACACATAACACTTAGTCTCTTAGTCTCTCTGCCCCTCTGGTGTACAGTTTTGGTTTTTTGTTTGTTTGTTTGTGACAGGGTCTCGCTCTGTCACCCAAGCTGGGGTGCAACGGCATGGTCACGGCTCACTGCAGCCTCGACCTCCTGGTCTCAGGTGATCCTCCCTCCTCAGCCTCCTGAGGAGCTAGGACTGCAGGTGGCTAATTTTTTGTAGAGATGAGGTTTCCTCCTGTTGCCCAGGCTGGTTTTTAACTCCTGGGGCTCAAGCAATCTGCCCTCCTTGGCCTCTCAAAGTACTGGGATTACAGATGTGATCCACCGTGCCCGGCTGTACAATTCTTAAAGAAAGACAGAGACACACAGAAGCTGAAGGAATCCGTGGAAGTGAGGAAATGGGGCATGGTGGATGACAGATCTCCCTCCCTCGGGGCTCAGTTGTTGCATGGACCCCTAGAGAAGGGCTGGCAGACTCAGGCTGGCTGTGGTTTTTGGGCTTGTGCGCCAGGCACAGGTGGGAGCGGATCCCTCCTCCCATCTCTCAGGTTCTGATCTCTGCAGCCACCAAGAGGCAGGCTGTCATTCAGCGACCATCAGGGGCCAAGAGTGGGGTAGGTGAGCTGAGTGCCTTTCACTTAGTCCCCGTGCTGCTGAAAGCACTGTCACAGAGGTGCTAGTCAACTTACTTCCAGAGGCAGATGGTTATAGTCAGGCAGCCAGCTGCTGTGTACACCCAGCAAAAGCACTTCCTCACTGGAAGACCTCAGACAAGTCCTTTCATTTCTCTGTGCCTCCGTTTCTCCATCTGTAAAGTGGGGACAATACTAGTACTTCCATCATGTGGCCCTTGTGAGCATCCAAGGAACTCATGTTTATTTTATTTTATTTTTGGAGATGGAGTCTCGCTCACGCTCAGGCTGGAGTGCAGTGGTGCGATCTTGGCTCACTGCAACCTCCGCCTCCCGGGTTCAAGCGATTCTCCTGCCTCAGCCTCCCAAGTGACTGGGATTACAGGCATGCGCCACAATGTCCAGTTAATTTTTATATTTTTTTTCTCTGTTTTGTTAGGGAGTTTTGCTCTGTCGTCCCGGCTGAAGTGCAGTGGTGCAATCTCAGTTCACTACAACTTCTGTCTCCCAGGTTCAAGCAATTCTCCTGCCTCAGCCTCCCAAGTAGCTGAGATTACAGGAGCCTGCCACCATGCCTTGCTAATTTTTGTATTTTTAGTAGAGACGGGGTTTCACAATGTTAGTCAGGCTGGTCTTGAACTCCTGACCTCAAGTGATCTGCCTGCTTCAGCCTCCCGAAGTGCTGGGATTACAGGTGTGAGCCACCGTGCCCAGCCAAGGAGCTCATGTTTAATAAAGCCCTTAGCACAGCACCCAGCAGGCAGCAAATACTCAACTAGCCCTTATTGTCCTAACCAGACAGACTCAGCTCCACAGAGCTCAGGACTGTGGTGCATGGGAGACTGGGTCCAGTCCCTTCCCTTGATTAACAGTCAAGTGGGGAAGGAAGACAGACAATAAAAGAAGAATCACACAAATGAGGCAGGAAGGAAAGTTCCGGGGCTAAGGAGAGCGTACAACCAAGACCCTGACACCTCGTCTGAGGCATCAGGGAAGGTTTCTGGAGGAAGTGATGCTGGTTGAAATCTGAAGGAAGAGCATGTGTTTCTAGGGGGAAGGGAAGGGGCAGAGACAGCATTCCAGAGCGAGGGAATAGCACTCCAGATTGAGGAACAGCATTCCAGGTGAGAGAACAGCATTCCAGAGCAAGAAACAGCACTCCAGGTGAGGGAACAGCACTCCAGAGTGAGGGAACAGCATTTGCAAAGGCACAGCAGGAGGAAGGCATGCAGAAGCTCGGAGGCATTGAACAGCGACAGCGAGGGCACCTGTGGTGCGGGTGGGCCATGGCCATGCCGTGCTTCCTAGATCTACCTCATGATCAGAAAAGAGATCATGGGGAGGCAAGAGACACCCAGGGAGGAGGCTACGTCAGAGCCTGCATTGGAGATGATGGGGGCTTTGCAGAAGGCAAGCAATATTTGAGTACTGAGTTTTTGCAAAATGGAGCCAGCCTCCTTGGCGGTCCCTGGAGGTCCCCTGGCTGGAGGGAGCTTGGAGAAGTGGGTAGTGGGGTCTCCTTTCTGCCTCAGGAGCAAGTTCAGGCAGCCCTCACCTCACCTTCCCCACAGGCCTGAAGTTGATCCTGGACATAGGCCAGGAAGACTACGTCCCCTTCCTCACATCCACGGCCGGGGTCAGGCTGATGCTTCACGAGCAGAGGTCATACCCCTTCATCAGAGATGAGGGCATCTATGCCATGTCGGGGACAGAGACATCCATCGGGGTACTCGTGGTATGTCTGGAGCCCAAGGGCAGTCCTAGAGGGTCTGAGGGTGGGGGCCCACCTGTCCAGGGCCAACTTCCCTTGGCCTGGGAGGAGGGGATCCGGGCCCCCCAGCCCTGGCCTGCCTTCCTTTTGGCTGGAACCCCCCCAGGGTGGCCAAGCTTTAGGGGAAGGTGAGCCCTCTGGCGCCCCCTCTGGCACCTGCAGGGGTCCACAGCCCTCTATCCCCGCATACTTGATGGAAGGCAGGTGCAGAAAGGGTTTCCTGGAGAGACCAGGGCCCCCCCTCAAGCAACCCCTCTAAACCCAGGACAAGCTTCAGCGCATGGGGGAGCCCTACAGCCCGTGCACCGTGAATGGCTCCGAGGTCCCCGTCCAAAACTTCTACAGTGACTACAACACGACCTACTCCATCCAGGTGGGAAGGCGGCACACGCCTCATGCCCCGGGGCCCCTGTCCGGGTTTATGGGGTGGAGGCCTCAGTTCTCCAGGAGAACTGGCTGGCTCTGCTGGGCTTTTGTAGGTGGCCATGGGGCACCCCTGGGCCTGTAGGACCAGTCACCTTCCTGGGTTCTCTCACCAGGGCCTAGGGCTGGCCGCTTCTCATCCCCACTTGAGCAGGTGTGCCCTTGGGGATGTCCAGGGGAATATAGGGATCTTACTCTGGGGTTTCCCAAGATGAAAACAAAAAATAGCAGCTAACACCATCAAGCTTTCATTGTGTGTGAAATGCTGTGCTAAGGGCTGGAACACATTCCATCATCATTTAGTCCTTCAACCCCCTCCCCCCATGAATCCATAATATACTAATGACAGCAACATTTATTGATAAACTAATAATAGCAGGCTTACCATGTGTTAGGTAGTCACTGTTGTAAGTAATTTACATATATTACATCATTTAACTTTCACTACAACCCTAAGATGTAGATGCTATTATCATTGCCATTCTAGGAATGAGGAAATTGGGATTGACAGACCCCAGTTCAAATACATCATCAATTTACCTAAGAAGTCCCCCCCACTTTTTTTTTTCTTAAGACGGAGTCTCGCTCTGTCACCCAGGCTGGAGTGCAGTGGCATGATCTCAGCTCACTGCAACCTCCGCCTCAGGTTCAAGCAATTCTCTGCCTCAGCCTTCCGAGAAGCTGGGATTACAGGCACCCGCTGCCACACCAGCTAATTTTTCTGTATTTTTAGTAGTGATGGGGTTTCACCAAGTTGGCCAGCTGGTCTTGAACTCCTGACCTCATGATCCACCCGCCTTGGCCTCCCAAAGTCCTGGGATAACAGGCGTGAGCCACCATGCCCGGTCTTTATTATTATTTTTTTTAAAGAGATTGCCAGGCATGCTGGCTCACGCCTATAATCCCAGCACTTTGGGAGGCCAAAGCAGGTGGATCACACTTGAGGTCAGGAGTTCAAGACCAGCCTGGCCAACATGGTAAAACCCTGTCTCTACTAAAAAAGACAAAAAAAAAAAAATTTTAGGCAGGCGTTGTGGCACACGACTGTAGTCCCAGCTACGCAGGGGCTGAGACAAGAGAATTGCTTGAACCTGGGAGGTGGAGGTTGCAGTGAGCTGAGATCATGCCACTGCACTCCAGCCTGAGTGACAGAGCGAGACCCTTGTCTCAAAAAATAAAATAATAAAAAAGAGAGACAGGGTCTTGCTCTGTCACCCAGACTGAAGTGCAGCGGTGCCATCATAGTTCACTGCAGCCTTGAACTCTTGGATTCAAGTGATCCTCCTGCCTTAGCCTCCCTAGTAGCCAGGACCACAGGCATGAGCTACTGTGCCTGGCTAATTTCTTAATTTTAAAATTTTTTGCAGAGACAGAGTCTTGCTATGTTGCCCAGGTTAGTCTCGAACTCCTGGGCTCAAGCAATCCTCCCACTCTGGCCTCCCAAAGTGCTGGGATTATAGGCATGAGCCACTGCACCCACTGGAAGTCCCTCTTTGTATCTGCCCTCAATCCTCTTTGCTGTAGCTGGCGGCGTCCTTCTTGTCCTGATCTTGTCCTGATCTCTAGAGTTAACCCAGACCTGCCCCTAGTCCTGGCCCCTTGGAGAGGGCAGATTGAATCCTTGCAAAGGTGACAAAATGACCACTCGCTGATACTTCCTCTCCAGCCCAGTCTGCGTTGGCAGATCAGTGCACTGAGGCATAACAAGAGGGCAGCCCAATGCCTGCCTCAGTGTCTGGGTGCCCGAGCATGGCATGGTTTGCCCTTTCCCTGTAGTCACAGGAAATGACCCTCCTGGTGCCCACCTGCCCACCCATTGCTTGGCTGGTTTGGCCACCTCACGTCTGGAGGGACTTCTGCCCATTATGGAGAACTCTAGCCGTCATCTGAGCCTCTGGAGGGACAGACAGACAGACAGGGCAGTACAGGGAGGTGGGAAACATGGAGAAGAAGGCGCCAGCCCCAGAAACTTCATTCCAGGAAAACTGTGCCTCTCGTTTCTTCTGGTGTGGTAGCCACCCAGGCCAGAAAACTTAGCCAAGAGCCAGGCCCTGATCAGGAGCTCTGCCCATCCCCATGGCCACCCCATCCAGGAGCCGGCTTGAGCCCACCCCAGCCTCCATCACAGGGCCTGAGAAGGATTCCCGCTTTCCAGATGAGACAGAGAGGTCTACAAGAATATAAGACAGCTTGGTGGGGCATGGTGATGCACACCTGTAGTCCCAGCTACTCAGAGGCTGAGGCGGGAGGATCGCTTGAGCCCAGGAGTTTGAGGATGCAGAGAGTTATGATCACGCCACTGCACTCCAGCCTGGGCGACAGAGTGAGACCCTGTCTCAGGAAAATACAAAA
>NW_016808764.1:5951251-5966215 GCF_001698545.2 Rhinopithecus bieti
AAAAAAAAAAAAAAAAAAAAAAAAGTAAAAAAGAGGCCAGGCACAGTGGCTCATGCCTGTAATCCCAACACTTTGGGATGTCAAGGTGGGTGGATCCCCTGAGGTCAGGAGTTTGAGATCAGCCTGGCCAACATAGTGAAAGCTGGTCTCTACTAAAAATACAAAAATTAGCCAGGTGTGATGGCATGTGCCTGTAATCCCAGCTACTCAGGAGGCTGGGGCAGGAGAATCACTTGAACCCTGGAGGTTGAGGTTGCAGTGAGCCGAGATCATGCCACAGCACTCCAGCCTGAGCAACAGAGCAAGACTCCATCTCAAAAAAAAAAAGAATGTAAAACACTTACTGGAAACCCAGCTCTGGCTCCTCCTGGCCATGCCATTTAATCTGCCATCCAGCCCTGATTTCCTGCCCTCAGGAAACCACAGACTCGTTAGGGGCAATAGAAAGGCAGCACATAGGGACCTCAGACAGAGACGCAGGAGGAGCAGAAGAGGACTCGGGCGCAGGTGTGGAGGGTGGGGCCGAGTGGAGAGAGGTAGGGAGGAGCTGGCCAGGGCTGTATCCAGGAGCCCAGGGTAGTCAGGACCTAAGAAACTGGATAGGCAATGAAACACCAAGAACCGCTGCCTCCATCCGTGCAGCGCTTCCTGAGAACCTGATGTGGCCCTGAATCCTCCCTCCCAACCTCAGGAGACAGGTGTCTTCAGCACCCTGTTTCACCTATGAGTAAACCGAGCCCCAGAGGGTCATGACTCGCCCTAGGACACATAGCTGGTCTCTGAGTGGACTGAAACCAGGTCAGAATGACCTGAAAGCCCAGTATGTTGGGGCCGAGTGAGTTGAGACTCATCACATCCAGCCTCCCGGAGGCTGCCCGGGAGCCCTCTTCTTCCTCGCCCCACCAGGAGACATTCTGCAGACCAGTGGGCTGCTCACTTCCTCTGTCATTGACTGTGCGTCAGGACGCTCAGAGATCATCCTTCTCCTGGCTTTCCCTGGGCATTTCCCTCTGGGAGGAAGGAACGCAGAGCCAGCCTGCCTGGCTTCCTCGGCGGCCTGTCAGGGTGCATCTGTGTCAAGTGCTTGGACGGAGGCTGGCATCCTCATAATGAGAGCTCTCTGAGCATTGGCTTTATTATTAGGAGCAAGCTGCTCTTCCCCATGGTGAAGGGTGAGGACCCCAGCTCTGAATGGTGAGACCTGGGATACTGGGGTCTGGCCTAGGTCCCTCTGCGGGGTCCAGGGACGTGCTGGGAAGCCCAAAAACGTCCAGGACTGTGGGGTCTGTAGCTGTAGCCAGTCATCTCAGCACAGCTTCTCAGCCCTGGAGCACCTCCGCCAGCTCCCCTAGCTCCCTTAACCTGGGCATTACTTCTCTGGACACCCCGGTGCTGGGATGGGGACATCACTGACCGTGCCTGTGTTCTCACCTTATGAACCCCCTACCCACCACAGGCCTGTCTTCGCTCCTGCTTCCAAGACCACATGATCCATAGCTGCAAGTGTGGGCACTACCTCTACCCACTGCCCCGTGGGGAGAAATACTGCAACAACCGGGACTTCCCGGACTGGGGTGAGTGGAGACACAGGGGGATCGGCACAGCCAGCTGGGGCCACAGAGGCTCTGACCATAGAGGAGGGGGCAGAGCTCAGTGCCCTCAGCAGAGTCCAGAGATGTGCCCAGGGTGGCTCCTCCGCAGTCTGAGGTCCCTCCTACAATTCCTTCCCAGGCTTCCTTTCTGCAGGAACCCAGCCGTCTCTCTGCTCCTCAATTTCATGAAGCGTGGGCTTGAAACACATAGGCATAGGGTGCATGTGTCCTTGTGGGCCTGTGTCTGTGTGCCACACTAATGCTTGCACATGCGCAACCCTAGGCATGTGGCTGCTGGCGAGTGTGTGCCTGCACTCATGTTTTCAAGTGCACATGTGCAAAGGCATTTCCATGCTTGCGTCCAAATGCACAGGAGCCGTTCATGACTACAGTGGGTTGCTGTGTGTAGGTTTATGCACAGGCACAAATCACTTCCAGGGTCTGCATTTGTGCACTCTGGCTTTAGTGCACTCTGTGTGTGTGTGTGTGTGTGTGCACGTGCATGTATGGATAAGGCCATGCGTCCCTCTTCAGCATGTGTGTTCATGTCTATGTGGGTTCACTGGGTCTCTCTGCAAGGCACTGGGTGGGAGGGGAGAGTGAGGAAGCCATTAGCATGATGGTGGCCTCCGAGGACTTGAAACCTGGAGTCACAGCGGGAAGAAGAGCCCTGCGGGGCTCACAACCAATTGGAGCTGGGGCCTGGGAACCCTGGCGGTCTGGAGTCCAACCACTGATGAATGTTGTCAGCAGGGTGCAGTGGCTCATGCTTGTAATCCCAACACTTTGGGAGGCTGCAGCAAGATGATCAGTTGAGGCCAGGAGTTCGAGACCAGCCTGGCCAACATGGCAAAACCCCGTCTCTAAAAAAAAAGAAAAAAAAAAAAAGTAAAAGAGAGAATAAAAAGAATGCTGTCAGCAGGAGACTTACCACTTACAACCAACACAAACTAAACGGGAAAAACGTTATTCCTTCCAGTCACCCACCCTTTGTTCATGACTCCATAACCCCGTCCCCCAGGCAGGGATGGGGATGGCTGGCAAAAAGAAAGCTGCTCTGACCCCCCCTGAGCTGGGACCCAGGCCAGACTGGGGTGCAATGGCTGGAGGTCAGGAGCTGGGTAGGGAGTGGTGATTTTTCGTGACACCTCCTCCCACCACCTAACCACAGGGCCAGGAGAGCAGAGGGGCCCGCCAGAGGCTCAGCAGGGGACAGGGGCTAGAAAGCCCCCTCAGACCTCTTGGCCGCCTCTCTGTCTCCTGCGCAGCCCATTGCTACTCAGATCTGCAGATGAGCGTGGCGCAGAGAGAGACCTGCATTGGCATGTGCAAGGAGTCCTGCAAGTGAGTGCGGGTGGGCGGGCACAGCAGCAGGCGGGCATGGAGGGGCATCACTGGCAGGGACCGCAACAGGCCTGACCTTCTCTTTCAGTGACACCCAGTACAAGATGACTATCTCCATGGCTGACTGGCCTTCTGAGGCCTCTGAGGTGAGACAGTTGGGGGCCAAGCTCCTGGCCCTCAGCTTTGGGCTGGGGACAAGTCTGGGCATAAGATGTGGGCTATTTGGAAATTTGGAGGGGGTGCCTTTTTCCCTCCCTCCTTCTCTCTTTCCCTCCTTCCTTCTTTGTCTGCTGTATTTCTTCCTTCCATCTTCATTCCTTCTGTCCTTCCTTCCTTCCTCCCTTCCTTCCTTCTCCCTTCCTTCCTCCCTCCCTCGCTTCTCCCTTCCTTCTTCCTTCCTTCCTTCATCCCTTCTTCCTTCCTTCTTCCTTCCTTCCTTCCTTCCTTCCTTCTCCTTCCCTTCTTCCTTCCTTCCTTTCTCCCTCCCTTCTCCCTTCCTTCTTTCCTTCCTTCCTTTCTTCCTTCCTTCTCATTTCCTTCCTTCCTTCTGTCCTTCCTTCCTTCCTTTCTTCCTTCCTTCTTTCCTTCCTTCCTTCTCCCTCCCTCCTTCCCTGTTTCCTTCGTTCCTTCATTCCTTCGTTCCTTCCTCTTTTCTTCCTTCCTTCCTTTCTTCCTGGCTCCCTTTCTTCCTCCCTCCCTGCTTCCTTCTTTCCTTCCTTCCTTCTTTCCTTCCACCAATATTCTCCCAGGCAGTGTGCTATGTACACAACACAGAATTAGACAGACATAATCCTTTTAATAGGAGAGGGCCAAGATCACAAACAGAAATAAAATCATTTCAAAGTGTGATTATGGCTGTGAAATAAACAAACAGGTGATGGGAGAGAGTAACTGGGGGAAACTACTTTATTTTTGTATTTTTACTTTATTTTTTATTTTTGGAGACAGGGGCTTGCTCTGTCACCCAGGCTGGAGTGCAGTGGTATGATCACAGCTCACTGAAGCCTCGAACTCCTGGGCTTAAGTGATCCTCCTGCCTCAGCTGTGGTCCTCAGCTGGGACCACAGGCACATGCCACCAGGCCTGGCTAATTGTTAAACTTTTTGTAGAGATGGAGTCTCGCTATGTTGCCCAGGCTGGTCTTGAACTCCTGGCCTTAGGCAATCCTCCCACATCAGCCCTCCCAAAATGCTGGGATTATAGGCATGAGCCACCATGCCCAACCTCTGGGAAAGCACGTTAGGTAGAGTGGTCAAGGAAGGCCTCTCTAAAAAGGTGACATTGGAGCTGACACCTGGAGGCAGAGGCTGAGTCAACAGGGCAGAGCTGAGGAGGATTCCAGGCAGAGTGAGCAGGAAGCTTGAGAACCAGAGGTGGGGAAGAGCCGGGCAGGGTGGCCAGGCCCGCCGGGGAAGAGTCTGGAGACCCGAGTCCCTTCTCCCCCAGAACAGCAGCCACAGTTTCCACTACAACCTTCCTCCTGCTCCCCATCCAAACTGTGATTCCCCCGGGGGCCTTGGGAAGGGACAGGGCTGTGGTCTACCTCCCCCAGGGAGCAGGGCCATGACTGGGAGGGATGCTGCAGATGGCAACTTTTGCAGCCGCCTTCTTGGGTTCCAGGACTGGATTTTCCACGTCTTGTCTCAGGAGCGGGACCAAAGCACCAATATCACCCTGAGCAGGTGAGCCTGAGTGTGGGCGGGGCTGGGGAAGACAGGGAAGGGGGTCCAGAAACTCGGGGCAGGAGTTTGGACACAGGACAGCTCCTCAGACACCTTCTCACATGGGTCAGACCCAGGAGCAAGTCTCCAGGAGGAGGCACTAGGAGTGAGAGAGAGGAAAGGCAGCCACGGGGACTCTGAGTCTACGAGCTGCTAAGGAGGAGCCTGTGTTTCCCTCTGTCACTGTTCACCCAGCCATCCAATCATCCTCCATCCTCCACCCACACACCCAGCATCCTCCACCCATTCATCCTCCATCATCCACCCATGCACCGAGCCATCCTCCACCCATTCATCCTCCATTCTCTCACCCACGCACCCAGCCATCCTCCACCCATTCATCCTCCATCATCCACCCACGCACCCAGCCATCCTCCACCCATTCAGCCTCCATCATCCACCCACACACCCAGCATCCTCCACCCATTCATCTCTCCATCATCCACCCTTCCATTCTCCCTCCCACACACCCAGCCATCCTCCAGCCATTCATCTTCCATCATCCACCCACACACTCAGCCATCCTCCACCCATTCATCCTCCATTCTCCCACCCACACTCAGCCATCCTCCATCCATCATCCTCCATCATTCATCCTTCCATTCTCCTACCCACATACTCAGCCATCCTCCATCCATTCATCCTCCATCATCCATCCTTCCATTCACCCACCCACGCACCCAGTCATCCTCCATCTGTTCATCCTCCATCATCCACCCTTCCATTCGCCCAGCCATACACCCAGCCTTCCTCCATCCGTTCATCCTCCATCATCCCCCTTTCCATTCTCCCACACACGCACCCAGCCATCCTCCATCCATTCATCCTCCATCATCCACCCATGCACCCAACCATCCTCCACCCATTTATCCTCCATCATCGACCCCTCCATTCTCCCACCCACGCATCCAGCCATCCTCCATTTATTCATGGATCTCTCCATCCACTCAACACAAACATTAGTTGAGCACAAGAAAGACACACAGTCCAAGCTAGCAGGAGTTAAGGAGAGGAGGGTCTGGACAAGCCCCCTACTCTAGGAGTACAGCAGGGAAGGAGCCTCAGTCTGCCTGAGAGATAAGGGAGGTCTGCGTAGGGAGGTGGCTTTGAGTGAACTCTCCAAGGAGGAGTAAGTGCTGTTCAAATAAGAAGAGGCACCAATGTCCAGGCAGAAGGCAAAGCTTGGAAGCCTGGAGGCACAAGATAGCACAGCCTTTCTGAGGACCATCACGTGGGAGGGGAAGCCCACACAGCCACCCCTTTCTGTCCCAGGTGCAGTGAAGGTGCTCATGGCTCAGTGAAGAGCCCTGTGCAGAGTCACTGCGTATAGCCCGGGCTACTCTGAGGGTACAAAGTGGGGAGCTCAGAGCAGATCTTTGGGGCTGTCCCAGGCCAGAGTGTCCTGTAGGGAACTGGTAGGCAAGGGGTGAAGGAAGGGAGCCATAGGATGGGTGCTGGGTGGAGATGCCCAGAGGGGCTGGGAAGGGCTGCACTTGCAGTTCTTGCTTGGACTTCACCACTCATGGGGGCATGCATGAGAGAAGCTCAGGATAGAGGAGGGGGCTGGGGCGGCCATTCCTTGGCTGCCTTCCTGTGTGCATGTTCACGTGTGCATGTGTGCATGGGTGTGTGGGTGCACGTGGGTGCATACATGTGTGTGCATACATGTGGGTGTGTGTGCATACATGTGGGTGTGTGTGCACATGCATGTGTGTGTATGTGTCTATGTACACGTGTGTGTCTGTCTGTCTGTCTGGAAGGGGATACATTAGTCCTGGCCCTTCTCGCTGCCTCCTGCAGGAAGGGAATTGTCAAGCTCAACATCTACTTCCAAGAATTTAACTATCGCACCATTGAAGAATCAGCAGCCAATAACGTGAGTTATTGTGGGCTCCTGATACCCCAGCACTGCCCTGCCCTGACCCCTGCACCCTGAGGGTGGGAGAAGGGCTCTGAGCCCTATGGAGGGATTAGGAGATCCCCAAAGCAGTCCCAAGTTATTCCCCTGGGCCAAGATGGTCACCACCTCCCGTTCCCACCCAAGAATCACCTCCCAGGAACCTGTGAGTCTGGGCTAGAGGCAAGAATGTGTGGCCTGAGCCCACCCCAGCTCCCTGTTCCCCACAGCTCGTCTGGCTGCTCTCGAATCTGGGTGGCCAGTTTGGCTTCTGGATGGGGGGCTCTGTGCTGTGCCTCATCGAGTTTGGGGAGATCATCATCGACTTTGTGTGGATCACCATCATCAATCTGGTGGCCTTGGCCAAGAGCCTACGGCAACGGCGAGCCCAAGCCAGCTACTCTGGCCCACCGCCCACGGTTGCTGAGCTGGTGGAGGCCCACACCAACTTTGGCTTCCAGCCTGACACGGCCCCCCGCAGCCCCAACACCGGGCCCTACCCCAATGAGCAGGCCCTGCCCATCCCGGGCACCCCGCCCCCCAACTACGACTCCCTGCGTCTGCAGCCACTGGACGTCATCGAGTCTGACAGTGAAGGTGATGCCATCTAACCCTGCCCCTGCCCACCCCAGGCGGCTCGAACTCATTGAGCAGCCGAGACTGTTGCCCGAGGCCTCACTCTATGGTGCCCTCTCCAAAGGGTCGAGAGGGTAGCTCTCCAGGCCAGAGCTTGTGTCCTTCAACAGACAGGCCAGCAGCAACTGGCCTGTTCCTGGCCAAGGGCTCCGTAGGATCACGGTGCTGGTACAGGATGCAGGAATTAATTGTATCTTCACCTGGTTCCTACTGTCGTCCCTCCCTGTCCTGATCCTGGTCCTGGCCAGGCCCTGGAAGCCCCTCAGAACACCTTCTCCTGGTGGCAGGCCACCTCCCTCCCAGTGCCAGTCTCCGTCCACCCCAGAGAGGAACAGGCAGGCGGGCCATGTGGTCTTCTCCTTCCTGGCCTTGGCTGGCCTCTGGGGCAGGGGTGGTGGAGAGATGGAAGGGCATCAGGTATGGGGACCCTGCCAGGTGGCACCTAATTTACTCTAGAAAATAAACACAGAAAACACTGAGTCCAGCTGTGTTCTTCGTTTGACTGGGCAGCCGGGGTGCCCTGATGGCAGAAGGGCATCCATAATGGCTTGAGAGAGACCAAAATTGGTTTAAGGGAAAGGGTCTCAAGCCCCTCCTTCTGCTGCCAGCTCCCAGGCCAACACTCATTAGTCCCTGCCTGGATCGTGTGCCCATCTCTGACCCAGTCAGTGTGGCCAGCTAGATAAGCTGCTCTGATTGGTCACACCTGAATTCCTCTGCCCAGACCTGAAGCCAGTTTGGCCCCCAGGAGAATCACATGGTCCAAGGGTGGCGGGGGCACAGTTCCCAGGGTTGCCAGATAACAATCAGGCTGCTTGGTTGAATTTGAATTTCAGATATACAAACTAAATTTTTATTATTATTTTTTTGAGACGGAGTCTCGCTCTCGTCGCCCAGGCTGGAGTACAGTGGCGCGATCTCGGTTCACTGCAACCTCTGCCTCCTGGGTTCAAGTGATTCTCATGCCTCAGCCTCCCGAGTAGTTGGAATTACAGGTGCGTGCCACCATGCCCAGCTAATTTTTGTATTTTTAATAGACAGGGGGTTTCACCATGTTGGCCAGGCTGGTCTCAAACTCCTGACCTCAGATGATCCACCCACCTCAGCCTCTCGAAGTGCTGGGATTACAGGCGTGAGCCACCGACCCCGGCTGAAAAACTGATTTTTTAGTATATGTACATCCATACAATACTGGAGACACATACAAATAAATCATTTGTTTTTGTTGAGCATTTTATACATATATATTTTTATAGAGATGGGGTGTCGTGGTGGCACAGGGTCGCCCAGGTGGGAGTGCAATGGCATGATCATAGCTCATTGTAGCCTCAAACTCCTAGGCTCAAGCCATCCTCCCACTTCAGCCTCCCAAGCAGCTGGAATTACAGGTGTGCCCTACCATGCCTGGCTAATTTTTTTAAATTAAATTTTAATTTTAATTTTTTTCATTCTGTATTTTTAATTGCCAAATACAGTCCCCCAGAATCTTAAGGTCCCCAAAGAGAGATCAGGGAGCTGTCACCAAAGAAGAGTATGGTCTGGCAGGTGCACACCCAGCACTGCAGCACCCTGCTATCACCTACAGGGCCCCTGGTGATGAAGGAGAGGCTGGCTTAACGCCTGAGCCTCTGAGGGCCCAGCCTTTCTGGCCTAGGTCACCTGCGTCCCTTGGTCTGGAAGGTAAACAAGCTGGCCTCCCATCAAGTGCTCAGGATGGCACCTATTGGAAGAAGGAGGTGCCACAGAGTCGGTGCCACCTCAGTCAAAGGCAACGTTGCTAGGGGCTGAGGAGGGAGGGCTGAGTAGGAAACCGGGTTTCCCAGCCTGGGGCCTGGCTAGTCCGCAGGCTGGGCCCACCACTCTTGGTGGTTACCACCCTCACTACTGTGATTACTGCTTTTATTACTAGCAGTAGTAGTTGTGGCCACACTCACTGTTACCATTTGTTGTTATTAAACAAGGACTACATTGGATCAAGTACTTATCATATGCCAGGCACCATGCCAAGAACTTTTTAAATCTTATTTCATTCTCATAACCACTGAGAAATAGTACAATAGCATCCCATTGCACAGGTAAGTAGACTGAGGCTTAAGAGGTGAAGTAAGGTACTCAAGGTTTGTAAGTGACAAAGCCGAGACCCCAGCCTCACCCTTTGGGTGCCAATGGTCATAACAATACCAGTCCCTTACAGGAGCCCAGAGCTTTCGTATCTATTCTTTCATTTGAAGCTATGGGGCATTATTATGTAGCCCGCGTGGCAGCTCTTCAGTCACATGTCAATTTGAACAGGTTTAAGCTACAAAGGGAATTCATCAGCTCTTGTAGTAAAAGGGTTTCAGGCATGGCCGTATGCAGGGGCTCGCCCAGAGTTTTGCTGGGCGAGTTTTGCTGGAGTTTTGCTTTTGTTGCCCAGGCTGGCATGCAGTGGCACGATCTCAGCTCACTGCAACCTCTGCGTCCTGGATTCAAGCGATTCTCCTGCCTCAGCTTCCCGAGTAGCTGAGATTACAGCTGCCCACCACCATGCCTGGCTAATTTTTATGTTTTAGTAGAGACGGGATTTCACTATGTTGGCCAGGCTGGTCTGGAACTCCTGACCCCAGGTGATCCACCCACCTCAGCCTCCCAAAGTGCTAGGATTACAGGCGTGAGCTACCATGCCCAACCTAAGGTTTCTTTTTTTCTTGTTTTGAGACAGGGTCTCACTCGGTTGCCTGGGCTGCGGTGCAGTGGCACGATCACGGCTCACTGCAGTCTGAACCTCCCGGGCTCAAGCAATCCTCCCACCTCAGCCTCCCTGAGTAGCTGGGACTACAGGCATGCACCACCATGCCCGGCTAATTTTTGTATTTTTTGAAGAGACAGGGTCTTCCCATGTAGTCCAGGCTGGTCTTGAACTCCCGGTTCACGTGATCCACCAGCCTCGGCCTCCCCAAGTGCTGAGATTACAGGCATGAGCCACCACGCCTGGCCCTATCAGGTGATTCTATGCTGCTGTCCTTCTTAGAAAGGTTTCCTCCCTGTGCTGTTCTTTCTGAATATCTCTTTACACCTGCAGTTGCAGCTCTGTCCCCTCAGCACAGCAACTCCAGGGGGAAGAAGGCTCTTCCTGCACATTTTCCCAGCAATAGCCCCAGGAATGAGGCTCATTTGGACCCGCCCAGGGCCCACGATCATCCTGAACAGGTCACGGCAACAGGGAATGGATGGAGATACTGCCTGGCCGGCCCTGAGTGAATCTATGGAGGGCGGCCCTTTACAGACACCTGTGAGAGGTCCTGTTCGGAGACATTTTGGAGCTGCCTGTAGATTGTGAGGTCAGGACCAGGCTGAGGGTGAGCATCAGTTTGCCATCCCTGCTGTCAGGGGACCATGAGGGCCAGGCCGTGGTACAATGGCCTCATGGCTAAAAGCGGGCTCCAAGTCATTCCCCTGCCCTCTGGATCTAGCGGAGAGAAATGCTGTCCTGCTCCTACTCTGAGATTCCTTTTTTACGGCTGGAAACAGGCTGTGGAGACCAAATTGGCCAGAAAACAGCATTCTGGAAATCCTAACTCTACCCTAAAAGGGAAGGTGGGTTACAGATGCCAGAAGACTATGAAATTAACACTGTGGGCTGGGTGCAGTGGCCCATGCCTGTAATCCCAGCACTTTGGGAGGCTGAGGTGGGCGAATCACTAGGCGTCAGGAGTTCAAGACCAGTCTGGCCAACATGGTGAAATCCCATCTCTACTAAAATAACAAAAATTAGCCAGACATGGTGGCGCATGCCTGTAATCCCAGCTACTCGGGAGGCTGAGGCAGGAGAATCGCTTGAACCTGGGAGGCAGAGGTTGCAGTGAGCCAAGATCACGGCAATGCACTCCAGCCTGGGCCACAAAGTAAGACTCTGTCTCCAAAAAAAAAAAAAAAAAGAAGGAAATTAACATTGTGTACATGTGGCCACCACCACTGCATTTCAGTGGCTCTTCAAATAACCCTGAGTTCGGTACCATTTTGACTCCCAGTTTTCAGATTAGGAAATGAGGCTCGAAGAGGTGAGGTGACTTTTCCAAGGTCACACAGCAGCGGGGAGGTGACGAAGCGTTGAATCAAGCCCAAGCCTGTCCCACTCCACAGCCTAGTAGCTCTCATGAGCCCAGCACAAAGCTCACCACAAAGCTTCCACTTCCACTTTCGAGCAGCACGTGTCACCTTCCAGGTTTCTGGCTCTCGCTTCTTCGAGGCAATAGCCAGGCTCAAACCTGCCAGGAACAGCCTGTGATCCACCACATGAGAAACCAAAATATTTTTCTTCATGTGGGTTTGAAGCAGATGCTGTCGGGGCCAGCCAAACTGGTTCTGAGGATGTGAGGATGGCATGTGTGGGAAGCTCTGTGAGGACAGAGCCGGTGGGACACTGGCCCTGGCAGCCCAGCGGAGCTAGTTCAAGAGTGGCCTTGGAGGCTGGCCGCAGTGGCTTATGCCTGTAACCCCAGCACTTTGGGAGGCCAAGGCAGGCAGGTCACCTGAGGTCAGGAGTTCAAGACCAGCTTGGCCAACACGATGAAACCCTGTCTCTACTAAAAATACAAAAATTAGCCAGACATGGTGGCATGTGCCTGTAATCCCAGCTACTTGGGGGAACTGAGGCACGACAATTACTTGAACCCAGGAGGCGGAAGTTGCAGTGAGCTGACATCACCCCACTGCACTCCAGCCTGGGCGATAGAACAAGACTCCAACTCAAAAAAAAAAGAACGGCCTTGGGCATGACAGGGTCACTCCAGAGGGCTGGCCTGGGTGACCTGCCTGCCCGCTGGGATGACGTGTCCTGCCGCGTGCCCACCGTGTCCCACAGGAGGAAGGCTGCCTGGCAGCCAGGCAGGAGTACAGGTACCATGGTCACCAGGCTCACTCTGAACTCCAGCCCTGCCACATGGTAGTTGAGTGGCTCTAGGAAAGTCCTTAAACCTCGCCATACTGCGGATAAGACCCCCTGCCTCCCAAGGCTAGAATGAGGTCTGTTTATTTATTTATATATCGATTGACTGACACAGGGTCTCACTGTCACCCAGGCTGGAGGGCAGTGTTGAGATCATAGTTCATTGCAACCTCCAATTCCTGGGCTCTAGTGAGCCTCCTGTCTCACCCTCTTGAGTAGCTGGGACTACAGGTGCCCACCACCAAGCCCAGATAATTTTTAAAAATTTTTTGTAGAGATGAGTCTTGCTCTGTCACCCAGGCTGGAGTGTAGTGGTGCGATCTTGGCTCACTGTAGCCTCAAACTCCTAAGCACAAGCGATCCTCCCACCTCACCCTCCCAAGTAGCTGAAACCACAGGTGCACACCACCACAGGCTGTTGATTTTTTTTTTTTTTTTTGTAGAGACAGGGTCTCACTATGTTAGCCAGACTGGTCTCAAACTCGTGGCCCCAAGCGATCCTCCCGCCTCAGCCTCCCAAAGCTCTAGGATTACAGGCGTGAACCATCATGCCCAGTCTGTGGTGAGGTTTAAGTGAGACACCCCAGAGAGAGGCAGAGCTCAGCCCAGCTCCTGAGACCCAGGCAGGGCTCGATTCCAATGACAGCCCCTGTGACAGACACCACTGCCATCCCCTTTCTTTCTTGTTAACAGAAACCCAATCAAGGCAGCCAATAAGCCCAGCTCAGGCTATAAGTCCTGATTGGTCTAAGCCAGTGTTTCTCAACTGGAGAAAGTTTCTGGAGACATTTTTGGCTTCACAACTAGGAAAATATTACTGGCACCTAGTGGGTCAGGAAATGTAAACGGCCTGTAATGCACAGAACAGCATCAAACACACAGCTGTCCAGCCCAAAACGTCAATAGCCAAGGCTGAGAAATGCTGGTGGAAGCCAGCCTGGGCTTTCCCGCCTCCTTTGTAGCAGGGACGCCTCATGACTGAGAAATGGCCAGTGAGGGCTAGGAGAAGGTTGGCCAGGGCTTCCAGGGAAGCTGCCACTTGCCTGATAGAAGGGCCAGAATTGCTGCTCTACCATCTCTGCTCTCTTCCCTGAATGCAGACGCAGCACCTGCAGTTGCAAGAGTCACCTTCCACAATGAGGTCTCCAGCACGTGGGGCAAAGTTTCAAATCACAGAAAGGCTGGCCTTGGGCCTGACTCCAACCAGCCACTACATCAGTGCCTGTAGCCACCACCTCTTTTGTTTTTTGAGATGGAGTCTCACTCCGTCACACAGGCTGGAGTGCTGTGGTGCGATCTGGGTTCACTGCAACCTCTGCCTCCTGGGTTCAAGCAATTCTCCTGCCTCAGCCTCCCGAGTAGCTGGAATTGCAGGCATGCACCACCGTGCCCAGCTAATTTTTGTATTTTTAGTAGAGACAGGGTTTTGCCATGTTGGCCAGGCTGGTCTCCAACTCCTGACCTCAGGCGATCCACCTGCCTCAGCCTCCCAAAGTGCTGGAATTACAGGCGTGAGCCACCGTGCCCAGCCACTTTTTACTTCTTGTTATCAAGAAAAATTAATTTGTTTAAGTCACTCAACTTACGTTATTCCACTACTTATAACCAAATATAATCTTAACAGATAGATGCTATTAATGAAAAACGCTAAAGTTCATACACCATACATTTTAAAAAAGAAAAACTGTGGGCCAGGCACAGTGGCTCACGCCTGTAATCCTAGCACTTTGGGAGGCCAAGGCAGGAGAATCACTTGGGCCTAGGAGTTCGAGACCACCCTGGGCAACAAAACAAGATCCCGTTCCTACAAAAAATGTTTTTAAAAATTAGCCAGGTATGGTGGTCCCCATCTGCAGTCCCAGCTACTTAACGGGCTGAGGCAGGGGAATCGCTTGAGCTCAAGCATTTGAGGCTGCAGTGAGCTGAGATTGTGCCACTCCAGCCTGGGTGACAGAGTGAAAACTTGCCTCAAAAAAAAGGAAAAAAGTGAAAGCCAAATTTCTTACCATGGCTGACAAGCCCCCATATGATCCGGCCCCCAGCTTCTCCAGGGATACTGCTTTCCCCTTTCCTCCATGTAGCCCCTCCTCTCCTGCCCCAGCTGCCCTTGGACACGCCTCAGGGCCCAGTCTGCACCACTCCCCGGGCCTCTTCCTTCACTCTCCGCCACATGGCTCTTACTTTGTAGGTCTCGGGCTGCCCACTTTACGCAGTGCCAGCTTCCACCTTAACACCCGCTTTTCCACTAGCACTTACCTCTGAAATTATCCCCATTTATCTTCTTCTCCCTCCCTCCCTCTCCCACCGAGCATAAGCTACAGGGGAGGACCCATATCCCCAGACATCCCCAGTGCACACAGCACGACAGGCATGTGGGAAGCACTAAAAAATGCATTGAAGAAGGAAGAGGCCAGGTGCCTGGCTCATACCTGTAATCCCAGCACTTTGGGAGGCTGAGGCAGGCAGATCACTTAAGGTCAGGAGTTCGAGACCAGCCTGGCCAACATGGCAAAACCCCATCTCTGCTAAAAATACAAAAATTAGCCAGCATGGTGGCGGGTGCCTGTAATCTCAGCTACTCAGGAGGCAGAAGCGGGAGAATCACTTGAGCCCAGGAGGCAGAGGTTACAGTGAGCCGAGATCACACCACTGCACTCTAGTCTGGGTGAAAGAGTCGGAGCGGGGAAGAAGGGGGGAAAAAGAAAAGAAGGAAAGAAACAGTCTTCTTGCATTTCACAGTAGTTATTTATTCCATTTTCAAGATCTGATCCTTTAAAAAATTATCTTATCTAAAAAGTCTTCTCTGATAAATAATACATCTTTAATTTACTATTCCTTTTGATTATA
>NW_016808764.1:5966545-5986031 GCF_001698545.2 Rhinopithecus bieti
TTTTGAGACGGAGTCTCACTCTGTCATTAATTTTTGTATTTTTAGTAGAGATGCGGTTTCACCATGTTGGTCAGGCTGGTCTCGAACTCCTGACCTCGTGATCCGCCTGCCTTGGCCTCCCAAAGTGCTGGGATTACAGGCGTGAGCCACTGCGCACGGCTGAGTTAAGTTACTTTTTCAAGTAACTTCTGCCCAATCCTGGGCAGAGTTTCTGAGCAAATCTGTGCTGGCCAGTCGTGGAACAGCAGCCCTGGCTCTCTTGGTAGTCGGGTGTGCGGTGGGGTCAGTAATTCACACTCCGCATGGTGGCCACGGTGGTGGCCAGGCGACGGGGCAGGCCTTTGCTGACCTGTCTATAGTCCTCAGGCCTGGTCTTCAGGAGTGTCACGATGTGCTGGAGGGTGCGGGATGGCTGCAGGCCCAGGGCGTCCATCACGTTGATCAGATAGTCTGTGGGGGCAGAGAAGAGAAAGACAGAGCTCCACAGACTCAGCACCAAGCACGACAGAGCCCCACAAGGCCTCCTCTGAATACGAAACAGAGAAGCCGCCCTGCCAAGTCCCTAGATGCGGGGCACCCACCCTGCCCTCAATAGTCAGTACCCTTTACACACCAGGTTCTTCCCACAGTGTCAGACTGTGAGCTTGGCTTGAGTCTAGGAACTCTAATAAAGAACTAACCAACATCACTCCCATCCACACCCGCACACACACATCCACACTCACATGCACACACACTCACATCCACACTCCCATGCACACACCTGCCTTCAGCACCAGTCTGAAGGACCAGCTGACCTCACCCAAACCTCTGTTCTGGGGACTCCTGGGTTCCCAGCCCTGGCCCCCAGTGTATCCACTGACCACTTGGGAAACCCAGAGGGTCAGGAGACACATGAGCTTGTCTGAGCAGCTACCAAAGACGTCCCGTCAGAACCCTGCAGTGAAGACAAGGACAGTGTCCGGGGTGGGACCCTGGTATAATGCAGGTTGCCACATTTCCCAGATGACCCCTGAGGCCCTGGGGATACAGCCAGATACAGATTTCTGAGCCTACCCCCAGACTAGGTCGACGAGCATCCCAAGAGAGGATTCTAGGGTTCTGTCATTCTACAAAGTGACCCCAGTGGTTCTAAACACCAGGCAAGCTTGGGTGACACTGAGAGCATGGGGGAGCAAACCAGGTGCAGCCAGGTGTGACCTCAGAGAAGCCCTTCCACCTCCCTGAGTCTCTGCTTCCATCTGTCCACACAGTTACCACCCATCAGGCAGCATGGATAGGGCAAGAAGCAGGAAACGAACATGAGAGCACCCAATGTGTCGCAGGTGATCAATAGATCCACACTGCCTTTCCCTCCATCCTGGGCAGTGCAACCCAACCCAAGGGAAGCCTTGCAAAGCCTTCTCCAGCTCCTCCCAGTTCATGCTTGGAAAGACTAGAAGATAGCACCACCCGGTACGCCCCTGGCTACTTTCTTGTTTTTTTTTTTTCTTTTCAGAGACGGAGTTTCACTCTTGTTGTCCGGGCTGGAGTGCAATGGTGCGATCTTGGCTCATTGCAACCTCCACCTCCCGGGTTCAAGCAACTCTCCTGCCTCAGCCTCTCAAGTAGATGGGATTACAGTCACCCACCACCATGCCCAGCTAATTTTTTGTATTTTTAGTACAGATGGGGTTTCGCCATATTGGTCAGGCTGGTCTCAAATTTCTGACCTGACGTGATCCACCCACCTCAGCCTCCCAAAGTGCTGGGATTACAGGCATGAGCCACCGCGCCCGGCCCCCTGGCTACTTTCTGATCTGACTACAGTGGAGCTCCAGGCAAGGCCTCAACATTCCCTGTGTCTCCTGTGTCTTTTTTTTTTTTTTTTTTTTTAATATTTTGTAGAGACAGGGTCTCGCTATGTTGCCTAGGCTGGCCTCAAACTCCTAGGCTCAAGCAATCCTCCTGCCTCGGCCTCCCAAAGTGCTGGGTTTACAGGCATGAGCCACGGTGCCCCGCCCCCTGTGTTTTCTTTTTGAGGCTCAACTCAGGGCAGGGCAGGGCAGGGAGGAGGTGCCTACTCTGTCCTGGCTGACTCAGGAAGAGCTGCTTCCCAGCAAAGGTGCCGCCAGGCGGGCACCTACTCCTTTACAAGTTTATCCATAAAACCGTGTGCTTCACTTAACTGTCAGCCAAGAGCTGCAAACAGCGGGCCCACAGTCTACTAGGACACTTTTCTTTGGTTTGCAGTGGTTTTTTTTCTGTTTGTGCTCATGCTTAATTTGAATGTCTTTCAGGTGCACATGCTTTGCCACAGACCTCACCAACTCTATCGCCTTATACCCTGTCAGTTTCATATACTAGCCTTACCTTCCCTGCCCCTAACCTCACATTCTTACAATGTAAGCTCAGTAAGCATGGGAGCTGCCTAAAGCTCTGTTGTCTCTATCTCCTGGAACTACGGCTGGCCCACAGATACTGGAGCAATGCTGAATGAGTGAAGAAATGAATCTGCAGGGGGAGCTTAACAGGGAGGAATAACAAGAACAACTAAACTGAGGGGCAATCCCTAGATCTCACTCCACTCACTAGTTCCAGTTCTTCCCCTGCTGCTGCCTGTACTAACAGGGAACACCAACACGCATCTGAATTCTCTCATCTTTCTCTGATGGGAAACAGCCAAAAGGCTGGGTACGCCTCTGGTAAGTGCTGAGAGCTGACTATGAAATGAGCAGGGGTCAGGAACTCAGGACAGCTGGATCCCAGGCCTAGCTCCATCACTAACAGCTCTGGGACCCGGAGAAAAGCACCTCCCTTCTAGTTCTTCTTCTGCAAAACAAAAGCCAGAAGCTGGCTGAGCCTGGCTCAGCCCTGTGGTCACTGAGGACGAAGCTCTGGCTGGGTCCCCAGGGAGCTGGAGCTGATCTTTCAGGCTTCTACCACCCACTCTCCTGACCACCCCAAGAGCTGTGTTATGCTAAAGAGCATGGAATGGCATCAAGAGACTGGGGAGATTCCCTGCCACCTGCCAGCAGTAGCCCCACGCTCAGAGCACACCTGGGCAGTGAGGCCCTCCAGTGAAGAGGGCAGGCAGGAGCAGAGGGGACACGCCCACTGACTTGGGAGGCAGGATGCTATCTGGATGGAGACCACAGAGTGACCCTGGCCACGTAGCCTTGTTATGCAACTGCCCTGGGCCTCTGTTCCCTATCGGTATGGTGGAGAAGAGAGCACCCACCTCATAGGGGAGTGTGGAATTTCATAAGATGATGGGTGCGAGTGTTTGGTGCAGCGCCAGGCATGCCTGGTATGCAGTAAGAGCTCATTAAACACGGGTTGGGAATTATGGTACAAATGGAGCAGGCCAGGTGGGGCCAGGCTGCAGGACTCGCTGAAGCTTATCTCACTGAAGCTCCCCTCAATGGTTCTCAAGTCCTCTTTGAAAACACAGATGTCTGAGCTTCAACCCGGCCTTGCTAAGTCAGAATCTCTGGGGTGGGACCTGCAGAATCTGAATTTGCAACCAGCTTCAGAGCCAAATCCACAGCTGAAGCTAACGGGAGACTTGGGATGAGATTCCTGGAGGGCAAAGGAGAAACTGACAGATGCAGCAGACAAGAGTTGTCCCTGCCACCGCCTGTCCCCTGAGGACCCACCGATGTCGGTGGCCAGCTGCTTGGCAGAGTGCGGGCTCAGCTCAGGGATCTGCAGGATCGCATCGCAGTAGGTCTGCATCGTGGCTCTGGCGATCGAGCCCAGCCAGTTGTCAGCCATGTTGTCCAGCTCGGGCAATTCATCCCCTGAAAAGAAAAGGAGGTCACCAAGGAAAACGCAGAACCTGCTGGGTGACCTGGCCTGCAGTAGCTGCTTGAATGCACCAAAGTGCCAGGAAGCTTCCGGTCTCAATGGGAAACACAGGAAACCGAGAACAGTTACATCTTAGAGCCAGGTGCAGCAGCTCATGCCTGTAATCCCAGCACTTTGGGAGGCTGAGGTGGGCGGATCATTTGAGGTCAGAGGTTCGACACCAGCCTGGCCAACATGGCGAAACCCCGTCTCTGCTAAAAATACAAAACTTAGCCAGGCGTGGTGGTGCGTGCCTGTAGGCCCAGCTACTCAGGAGGCTAAGGCAAGAGAATTGCTTGAACCCGGGAGGCGGAGGTTGCAGTGAGTTGAGATCATGCCACAACACTCCAGCCTGGGTGACACAGCAAGACTCTGTCTCAGTAATAATAATAATAATAATAATAATAATAATAATACAGAATATAAAGTTACACACAAAATACCATCTGCTTACAGAGCAGAGCCAGAGGGCACAAGTGAAAATGGAAATATCAGCGTGTTCCACAGTGGGATGTGGTTATAGATTTTTTCAAGTTGTGATATTGTTATAGATACAGCATCTGTACAAAAAGTACAAGTTAGAAGGTTTAAAAAAACAAAACAAAACAAAACAGGGCTTGGTGACAAGTGAGCCCAAGGATAAGGTGTCATCTCGGGTTTCTACCCTGGAAACTGACAACTGGACTTGTAACATCTCCAGAAACGATCCCCGCTCACCCTGCTCAGGAGGAAATGGCAGCTTTCCAGCGTGCAATGCCAACTCTAAGGCAGAGTCCTCCTGAGTCACAAATGGCTCAAGATTCAGGGGGAGGGACATGATGTACTGCCCGATCTGAAACAAAAGAAAGTGCTGTTAGCCTGACATTGATATTTACGGGTTATTACTTTATGGGTACATTTGTGTAAAGGCAGAGAGACAAAATTGCTAGACCTCGGGTGATCCCCAGTCTGATCTTTCTAGTATGTGGTGATGCTTGTTATGGTAGTACCCTAAAGAAGAATCACTGGTAGTTTGCATATAGATTATCGATTCATCCTTCTTATAATGGCCCCAATATTTTTGAAATGCATTCAACACAATCTCTATCTCAAATGAACTAATGGATATCAAAATGCTTTGTAAAATTTGAAGCACTCTATAAATATAAAAGTATTACTACTATTCATAGGTGAAAAACCAGTAAGATACTAGTGTCAGAAAGTGTGGGCCCAAGCAAGAATTCAAATCCTGTCTTCTGAGGCCTGACGCAGTGGCTCATGCCTGTAATCCCAGCACTTTGGGAGGCCGAGGCGGATGGATCACCTGAGGTCAGGAGTTCAAGACCAGCCTGGCCAACATAGTGAAGCCCCGTCCTACTAAAAGTACAAAAATTAGCCGGGCATGGTGGCAGGTGCCTGTAATCCCAGCTACTCAGGAGGCTGAGGCAGGAAAATCACTCGAACTCGGCGGGGGCGGAGGTTGCAGTGAGCCGAGATAACGCCATTGCACTGCAGCCTGGGCAGACTCTGTCTAAAAAAAAAGAGACTCTCTCTCAAAAAAAAAAAAAAAAAAAAAAATCCTGTCTTCTGGATTTGGATCTGATTCTCTCCCTCCTAGATAATTTAACCAGAAGAACAAAGGGATTCTGTTTGGAAAAAAAGCCATTTATAACTATAAATTAATTTGAAGAAAAAACTATATTGTTTTCATAATATAAACTCTTGAAACTAAAGATAGACAAAACCCTGGCTGGTGGGGAATTGCAAAAGGTCATTTGCAATTGTCCTAAAAGACATTTAGGACATGCCCACAATTAGCAGTCTTGGTTATGTGTTTGTCAGATACCATGTGATGCCAAGAGTGTATTTCAGACCACTATTTCCTATTTCCATTATCATTCATTGTTTTTATCATTCATTCATTCATTCGTTTCCTATTTCTATTATCATTCATTAAGGTTAAGTATACGTTTTGTTTCAAAATAAGGGGCTGACTTTTCAGGTTTCAAAAGATAATCTATGTTTTTAAAAGGTCTTTGAGCCTATTGTTGTTTTTTTTTTTCCGGCTACATATTCATTCCATGACATTCCTGCCACTGATAATTAATTCTGTAAGCTAAAAGTCAGGGGACTATCAAAGCAAGATCTTCTCAATCTGGCCTCACACATGTCTACGTAACAGCGGGCTCCTTTCAGGGTGTGGTGTCCAGAAGTTAACAGAGACTCGAAAATCTACCCAGCCCAGAGAACTACAGGATGATCATGCCCTTGTTTCCAAACATTCAATATGGTTTGGCTGTGTGAGTGTAAACATTCATGATTAGTTTGGTGTCCCTTTCTTTTTTTTTTTTTTTGAGACAGAGTTTTGCTCTTGTTGCCCAGGCTGGAGTGCAATGGTGTAATCTCAGCTCACTGCAACCTCCGCCTCCTGGGTTCAAGCAATTCTCCTGCCTCAGCCTCCTGAGTAGCTGGGATTACAAGTGCCTACCACCACACCTGGTTAATTTTTTTTGTATTTTCAGTAGAGACGGGGTTTCACCACGTTGGCCAGGCTGGTCTCCAACTCCTGACCTCAGGTGATCTGCCCGCCTCGGCCTCCCAGAGTGCTGGGATTACAGGCGTGAGCCACCGCGCCCGGCCTGGTATCCCTTTGTAAGAGATACACAGACGGTAAAATAAATCATTTTTTTCTTTGATGTACTCAGCATAATCTTTCACCCAAAGTAAGCAAGTGGCCACTTACCTCACTAATAACAACTACTGTAAATTTCAGCTTGAAGTGTTAACAAATTCATCATTTTTCCCCAAGGCTAGGGTAAGAGAAGGATGCTGATTTCTGGTGTTGGAATTTCTCCACACTATAATAATTCCTCTCAACAAGCCCTTCCTGAACACCTACTATATACAAAGACCCCAGACATACTCCTATATTTGGTATACCTTTCATCTGTAGCCATAAGCTTTTGGCTAAGTGCACAGACTCAGCTTTACCTTGCATATACATTGTTTTTAAATTTCAAAGCATTTTCTCCTATTTCATCTCTTTACAATGCTCACATGATTCTGTGTGGGTGAGGGCTTTCACCAACAAGGCAAAGTATCATTTAGGTGAAAAATTTCAACAATCTGACACCTCTAACTTCAATCAATTAGCCTTAGACTGTAGGGATTGCTGGGGTTCCTAGATGGATCTCACGGTGCAGGTTTCTCTCAGGGGTCTTGTCTCTATTCACTCTTTGGAAATCAATATGGAAAGGGCTGCTTATCATCCCACCTGTGGATATTTGTCTACTATTCTCACATATGCAATCAATATTTCTTGATATTCTAGTTGGGTTAACTCAGTGACTTGGGAAAAATGAAAAATTTTGAGGTCAGACTGACTTGGGTTGGAGTTCTGGCTCTACCACTGTGAGAACCTGGGCAACTTAATCTGTCAGGACCTTGGATCATCATTGCTGAAATGAGGATGACCTCATATTACTTCAAAAGGTTGTGGTGAGGGTAGAATTAATACGTGTGCTATGCACGTAAAGCAGCTGGTGTCCTAACAGAGCAGCCACTGGGTAAGTCGCTGCTTCCTCCCAGCCCTACTCCCACTGTGAAGGAGGGCTGCCACACCCATCGCACAGACATGATCTGGCCCAGCCACTAAGCAACCTGGCATTGTCCTTGCACACAGTACGTGTTCAATTAGGTGTTCCTTTCCTGGGTTCAGGTCATCAGCCTCCACACAACCCAGGAGGACAGCAGCAGGCAGGGAAGGGCCCAGGCCTGGAAACTCCTCCTAGCCCTCCTTCCCTTTCTAGACCCCAGTTTCTTCAACCTTAGAATCAACTTGGTAGCCTCTCAGGTCCCTTCCAGCACCATCATTTTCTGAATCAATATAGATTGCAAGCATACTATCTCCGTTCTAAAATCAGATCATTCAGCCAGGCACGGTGGCTCATGCCTATAAACTCAGCACTTGGGAGGCCAAGGTGGGCGGATCACTTGAGGTCAGGAGTTTGAGACCAGCCTGGTCAACATGGTGAAACCCCGTCTCTACCAAAAATACAAAAATTAGCCAGGTGTGGTGGTGAGTGCCTGTAATTCCAGCTACTCAGAAGGCTGAGGCAGGAGAATCACTTGAATCCAGGAGGTGAAAGTTGCAGTAAGCCAAGACAGCGCCACTGCACTCCAGCCTGGGTGACACAGCGAGACTCCATCTCAATAATAAATAAATAAATAAATAAAAATAAAATCAGATGATTCCCATGGGTTGTAAAGACCAATCCACATCTTAACAGTTTCATCAGTAGAGGGTATCAGGTGCCCTGGGAAACAGAAGGGAAATGACTGTTGTTTTAAACTTGATATTGCCCCAAATGAACAGAGAGCAGAGAGCCAGCCACCTCACTGCCTGGCAGTGGGACTGCCACGCACTTCTTGCAATTATACAACATGTACTTTTTTTTTTTTTTCCTGAGGCAGGGGGTTGCTGTGTCGCCCAGGCTGGAGTGCAGTGGTGCAATCACAGCTCACTGCAGCCTTGACCTCCTGGGCTCAAGCAATCCTCCCACCTCAGCACCCCAAGTAGCTGGGACCACAGGACACACCACCATGCCTGGATAATTTTTTACTTTTTTGTAGAGGCGGGGTCTCCCTATGTTGCCCAGACTGGTTTCAAACTTTTGGGCTCAAGCAATTCTCTTGCCTCCACCTCCCAAAGTGCTGTGACTATAAGCATGAGCCACCAGGCCCAGCCTAATATTTATAATACTTTTTAAATTCCTTTCTAATTATTTCAGCAGAGTCACAACTTACACATAGGGGTTGGATTCTAAGGCAAGAGCGTAAGGCAGAAATCACCTTGAAAAATCCCAGAAATCTCCCATTGTGTGAGGTGAGTGTGGTTTGGCACATATTACTCCTCTATAGTGTTTCTTGTGTGCACTGACATTTAAGAGCACCTGAGCTAGACTGCAGGAAGGAATGGAAAGAAAGGCCGTATGCAGGTGTATGGGTGACTGTCAATTCCCAGGGGTGAATGGGGAGGGCAGCAAGGACTCCACGTGCTCCCACTCCCCTGCATGGTTTATTCTGTTCTCTTTTAATATTCAGTCTCTATAACTGCAATTCTTCCGAAGAGATTTGTTTGTTACTATGAAGTTAAACATGAAAGCACTCCGCACAGAGCCTGGCACATAGTAGGTGATCACTAAAAGCTGCCTGAATTTGAATTCACAACCACAAACACACACTACTCTTCTGAAAGCCACAGAGAAGAATGTGGCCACCTGCCTCTTGACTTCCCAAGTCAGAATTTCCTATTAGACTCTCAACTCTGGCACCCTTAGGTACTGGCCATCTGATATAGGGAGATGGTGAAGGGGTGAGAATGTGCCAGGGTCTGGAATCGCCATGTGGCTCTGCTGCATCTTCTTAAAGTCCAGGATCTGGGTGCAGACTGCCCTAAAGCACGGGCTATCCAAAAGGGTCAGATAACACCTATGAGGAAGTGACTATCTATAAGGGCAAGAATCAAAAGACAAGGAAGGTCTGAAAGGCTTGGACTACCCCGGAGAAGCACACAGAAGCTCTTACGTTGCTGATGTACTCGAGAGGGGTGAGACTAAAGGCAGGCAGGTCATCCGTGAGGGTTTCTCCGATGCCAGCCGTGTTCCAGCTCTAGGGGTGGAAGGAGAGGACACAATCAGTACCTAGCAGCCAGGCAGCGGTGAAGACACCACCCAGAAATACACAAAGAAGAATGTGGCCTTCCCCAGAGGCACTGTCTTTGGTCAGAACTGACCTTTGGAGCCTCCCCCACTCAGCAGGCAGGGGCTTCTCTTCTTTAAAGCTTCACCTGGAAGCCCGCCAAACAGAGGCAATGGTTTCTCTCTCTGCATTCCTGCAGATCCATAAAATAGGAACTGCCACCTTGGCTGAACTGTGGGGTGGGAACTGATCCCTTTTATTTATCTCGCTGAGATTGTGACAGGAGAAAGTCGGATATTTTTGGTCCAAGTTTCTCTGTGTAGCGGGGCCACTGTGTAGAGAGGTGCTGGGTGCAGGCAGCCTCACTACTTTATGGGTCCTTAGCACACTAAGGAGAACAGGGCTCCCTGAGTTCCCCCACAGAGGCCACGTGTCAATCCCTTATCTGGGAGGGAGGCCTAAGAAGCCTCTCTGGCTGCAGGAAGAGCCAAGCCTCATTGGCAATACTGCTTTACCTCAACTAAAGCTGCTGCTTTATTTCTCACCACCTTCTGGATCTGTTTCTCAATTGATCAGAACTCAGAGGGACGGGGATGGGATGGCACTTCCAAACCCCAACAGCTGCCCCTCTGGCCTCTCTGTGGTCCCCCTGTGTGAGGAGAACCTCGGCACCAACATGTGTTTCTTGCCATTTGGAGTGAAAACGTCTTCCGTGTTGCTCTGGGAGTCTTCCCAGCAGTCTGTACAGAGTTGGGGAAAGGACCCGTGCACATGTGCTCACAGACTTCAGCGTGGCACACCTTCACACAGAAATCTCACTTCTTACTTCCAAACTGAGCCACTCTAAAGCCAGCCTGGAAAACAAAGCCCTTTCTGGCTGAATTCTGGGAGTGACTCCGGCGGTCATGTAGGAACTGCTGCCTGCAGCCACCTGATGTCGGATCCGGTTGCCTGATCCTTTAAGTAGCATTCCGGGAAAGGAATGACCATGTCCACCCCTGGGCTCCCAGCCCAGGCTCAGCCTCGGCAGCCCTCCCCACGCTCTCTAGCGCCCACTCGATTCGGTCTCATTTTCTTTGATGTAAATGAGCTCTTTTCTTCCCCACCCCAGGTGCCCCCAACCCCTGTCCTACAGTTTTCTAGACTCTTTGTTCTTGCCTGAGAATGCTCTTTTGTCTCAAAAGAGCCTACTTTTTTTTCCAGCTAACTCCCAATCCACCAAGAAGGCACATGCCAACCATCCACATTTACCAAGTACCCAGGATGTTGAGTGTCTTGTGCTAGGCTTTGCAGAGAAGAGACAAAGAAATCCAAGATTTGCTCCTTGCTCTCTAGAAGGGAGCCACTTGGGGAAGCAAGGCCCCCCTACATACTCCCACCCTGTACACCCCCACACCTCCCATCCTGTTCTGGGCCCTCCCCTCTTCCCCCTGCAGACACATGAGTGCTGCCTCCCACTTCTAGAGCTCTCAGTATTGGAGGCAAGGAGCAAGAGCTCAGGGCGATTAGAGAAGCGGCTGGCCATAGGATGTATGTGGTACACAGAGGCAGAAAGAGGCTGGAGGGAGAAGGCACAGCTTTAGACACCAGGCTAAGTAAAGGCTTTACCTTCAACAAGTAAATTGCAAGGGAAAAAGAGAGAGAGAGAGGAAATTTACCATTCAAAAAAGACACAAAAGACATCCCAATAAATCTCAATGTGCAGGATCCTGGATCCTAGATCCTGACTCAAAGAGTTAAAATAAATTATGCCATTTATAAAACAACTGGAAATTTGAACACTGATGACATTAGGAATTCCTTTTCTTTTTCTTTTTTAGGGTTGATTGTGGTACTGTGATTATTTTTAGAGTCCTATTTCAGATGAGGGGGTATGTATGAAACAGGATGGCTAGGAGTGGATCATGGTTGGAGCAGGTGATGAGTATATGGAGTTCCTTATACTCTTCTCCCTACTGTGTATGCGTGAAAAGGTTTCTAAAAACAGACAATCAAACTTACCCTGGGGAGGGTTTTGAATGAGGAGAGATAAAACCAAAACAAAGTTTGTGAAGGTAAATACAGCAGCTCTGCAGAAAACTGGGGTGGGGGGCAGATGGAAAGCTCATAAACAGAGATGAGAACCCCCTGTGGAAAACAGGTGGAGGACACAGAGAAAAGGAAAGGACAGCAATCCTTGGTGGTTTGTTGGCAAAGGAGTGCAGCAGGGAGCCGAGATGTTGACCGGCTGGGAAGCAGAGTGTGGGGAGAAGCAATTGCTTCCAGGAGACCAACAGCAGGTACTGATGTGCAGGGCGAAGACAAGCACTGCCGTCATCCATCCCAGGGACTGCAGCCTGGAGGCCCCAGGAAAGGCCTCAGAGAGGAGGCAGGAGGAGCCTGTTCAAAACATGAACAGGCGGAGGAGAGAAGGAAAGAACAGCCAGAGTGGGAAAGAAGTTTGGAAGAAGGGCAAGACAGAGTGGCTTGAAATAGGGGGTGCTTAAAAAGCAGCAGAGGGCTGGGTGCGGTGGCTCACACCTGTAATCCCAACACTTTGAGAGGCTGAGGCGGGCAGATCACTTGAAGCCAGGAGTTTGAGACCAGCCTGGCCAACATGGTGAAACCCCATCTCTACTAAAAATACAAAAATTAGCCGGGTGTGGTGACGCTCGCCTGTAGTCCCAGATACTCGGGAGGCTGAGGCATGAGAAGTGTCTGAACCCAGGAGGCGGAGGTTGCAGTGAGTGGAGATCACACCACTGCACTCCAGCCTGGGCAACAGAGTGAGACTTTGTCTCAAAAAAAAAAAGGCGGGGGGAGGGAAAGCAGCAGAGAATGTCACTTGAGGGCAATAGGGAAATGCTGCAGGTCATTTTTTAATTGTTCAAAATTTATTTAAAGCATCCTTCAAATGAGCTTTTCTATCCATCTGTCACCAGGTAAAATAGGTAAACTTCAATAATCTATTTTGAAATCAAATATAGTGTTGGTTTGTAGTCTTGGAATATAAAAGGGCAATAGAATTTACCAGCAAATGCTGAAAACAAACATTTGATGACCAGGGTTTAATTTTCAAATCCTTAAGGCCGGAATGTTTGCCTTGGTATTGTGTGCTGGCGCTCTCGGAGCGCTACTCCTAATCTCCAAAGCCACCTGCACCCATTCCCAAGGGCCCGCGGTGCTGCGGTGAAGCCGGAACGAGAAGGTAGGACCAAGCACCCAGGAACTCCATCATAATGAACTCTGGAATGCAGAAGTAGGGGGAAAAGGACGGGGGAAGCACCAGCCCTGTTTAAATGTAGAACTAAACCGGGAAGCACTGAGGTTTCAGAACAGAAAGTCAGTACCGTCAGCTTTGACAAAATAAAAATAATACAAACAACCCAATCTGGAGGCCGGGGAGGGGACAGGAGAGAGACAAGGAAAGCTAATCCCCTCGTCTTTCAGTGGATCATACGTATCAGTATCTGTCTGCAACGGAAACAGGATTAACAAAAAGCAGTGGTAACTCCAATCTCTTTATAGTTTTCATAATCTTTTTTTCATAACCTTGGAGAGAGCTTCTGGGAAATGAGTATCTTTTGTGGAGAAGGAAAAAAAATCTCCAGCAGGCTTGGTGGCTCATGCCTGTAATCCCAACACTTTGGGAGTCCAAGGTGGGTGGATCACTTGAGATCAGGAGTTCAAGACCAGCCTGGGCAACCTGGCGAAACCCTGTCTCTACCAAAAAGTACAAAAATTAGCCCAGAGTGGTGGCAGGTGCCTGTAGTCCCAGCTACTCGGGAGGCTGAGGCAGGAGGATCACTTGAACCCAGGAGGCAGAGGTTGTAGTGAGCCAAGATCATGCCACTGCACTCCAGCCTGGGTGACAGAGTGAGACTCAGTCTCAAAAAAAAAAAGAAAAGAAAAAAAGAAAAGAAAAGAAAAATCTCTCAAGTTCAATAATTCCTTTGGTTTCATTTAGTGTCTCTTTTTTTCTGGTTAAACTCAAATAAAATTATATTGTGCATATCTTATTTTCTTAAAACAGCGCTATAGTATAATTCCATTTCTTCCTATAGATCTATCTACTGATGGCCACTCAGCCTTTAACATGTATAGGCATGCAGAGAGAAATGTCTGGGTTGCTGGACATCAAATTGCTGACACTGATTATTTCTCGATGGTGGGATCTTGAAGGTATTTATTAGATTTTTGTGTGTGTGTGTATTTTCTTGTATTGCTTGAGTTTCTAAAATAAATACCTATACAATTTTATTTTAAAAAATCAAGTAAGTCATTCTTCCTAAAAAATGAGAATCATAGAAAGGAAGAAAACTACCACTTATTACACATCTACTCTGTAGCCAGTGCGATGCTAAATTCTATCAATATACAAAATCTTACTTAATCCTCACCAATCTATATGAGAATTACTGTATCCCCATCAAACAGATGAGGAAACGGAGGCTCAGAGAGGAACGAATAACTCAGCCACGTGATGGCACCCACCTCACTTCTGCTACATCTCTCTTCCACTTTATATCCCCTTCTGTGCTACTAATACAAAATCTGATTGAAATAGATCTCGTGGCATTTTGCACAGAAAAATCATAAAGAGTGAAAATCACAAACTTCAAGGGTGGAAGGAACCTCATGATCATGTCCTTTAACTGACCCTTTCACGGGTGGGAATCCTGACTCCCAGTGAGGGGGTAAGGCCTGACTGAGACCATGCAGGAGCCCTGGACTCCCAGCCTTGCAGGCTTTCTAGACGGTGGCAGAAAGCAGAGCACGTTTGATATTGCCAGATGAGTTCTTGTCATTTCGTAAAAAGATCTCTTGGTTATTAAAGGCCCATAACTGGAATCCAAATGACTTTGAAGGGTCAGTAAGATATATTAACCAGGGGATTGTCCCGCCCAGTAATCCAAAAGGAAAGTAACAAGATCTGGAGCAAGAAAAAGACAGCAAGTAGAGAAAATAGAACTAATAGGCAATGCCTTGAAAAATAATTCGGACAACTAGAAAAGAGAAGAGGATGTGAGGAAAGGAAGGTGAGTCGATTGTAGAAACAGCCAAACAGAAAAGGTATCAAGGAAAGAAAGGAACAGAGCCCTCCAAAGCCCCCTCAAAAACACAAGATCCATTCTGATAAGGCACTCCCCTGAGTAAAGTTTCAGAACCAATTCTCCAGAAATGTTTCGCGTGGTGTGAAAATAATTCAATCTCAAAAGACAATTAGCTCTTCTGACCTGGTCTAACCTACGAAGGGGCACATAATCTTTCTTACTTCTCCGCTGCTCCAAATGGGGAAAGTTAATCAAGCAATTTTAATAATCCTGAGAACCTTCTGTAAATAAAGTATCAGAGTAACTACAATAAAGATAAGAAATTCATGCTAAGCAATGAGGTGAAATTGGAAAGTGGCTCTTTCCGGCTTGGGAGAGTTAAAGCGGGATCTTCCCAAAGCTCTTGGAACACGGAGGGTTAAGCCCACACTCAATATGCTTGAGTTGGAGGCAGGACCCGGGGGAAATTGATGCGGTCAATGGGAAACTCACGTCCATCTTGGAAATGAGCAAGAGCTGTTGTTTGATGCGCAGGAACACGGAATCGAAAGCCAGCTGGTGGGCCTGCTGGTTAAGCCGAGTCAGCGCTGCTCGAGGTGCAGCCAGCAAGTTGTGATTGCTTGACCCTTTTTCCTAAGACAAGAAAATGCAAAAGGCAGTTGTTAGGCCCGAAACCCAACCCAAGTATTAGCTAGTTAACCATTTTGAAAACTCACAGGAGAATTGGGGGTTCTATGCAATAGTGGTTCCCAAACCCGGCTGTGCCCCCCTGTGGAACATGCTGAATTACAGATTCCCAAGCTCCACCCCAGAACTACTGCATCAGAGTTCACTGGGGTTGGAGCCCAGGAATCTGTATTTTAAATTCACTTTCCCAGGTGACTCTGATGCATTTGGGCTAACATGAGCTCACAGACTCTCAGTTTAGGAAAAGTTCACCTGTGACCATCCCTCAGGGACAGAGGAGGTAGGAAACGGGGGAAGCAAGATCAGAAGCTTCACATATAAATCAGAGTGATGGACAGAGCCCTAATTCCCGGGGAGGTCTGGTCAAATACACTTGGCTGAAAGCCAGAGTATGTACAACCTCCATGAGTCCCAAGGAATTCCAAATAGCCTGAGAAAATACAGAGATAGAAAGTGTAACCTTAGTTTTGCTATTATAAATGAACCGATTACAACAGACATAAATCAGATTAGCAATAAAGATAAAACAGAGTTGTTTTAACCTAATCACAGAAGCATGGATGAATGAGTTTACAGAATTGCTTTAAGAAGTGTTTGTCAAGCTCAATGCAGCCAGTTGATGGGTCAAGGTGCAAAGAGATGGGGAGGCCCTGGGAGAATAGCACTGAAGCCTCACACATGTCCAGGCCCCCTGTGCAGTTCACTCCAGAGCTCTAGGCCCTGGATAATTTTCTACTGCATCTGGCCAGGCAGGGTGGCTCACACCTGTAATCCCAGCACTTTGGGAGGCTGAGACGGGCAGATCACCTGAGGTCAGGAGTTCGAGGCCAGCCTGGCCAATATAGTGAAACCCTGTCTCTACTAAAAATACAAAAATTAGCCAAGTGTGGTGGCGCATGCCTATAATCCCAGCTACTCAGGAGGCTGAGGCAGGAGAAATGCTTGCAGCTGGGAGGTGGAGGTTGCAGTGATCCAAGATCGTACCACTGCACTCTAGCCTAGGTGACAGAGTGAGACTCCATCTCAAAAAAAATTTTTTTCTACTGCATCTGGTGCTCCAGGAACAGCAATGTCTCATCTGTCTATCACCAAGAGTGAAGTTAAAGCCAGACCAGTGAGGGAGGGGGATGGTTCTGCAAAGGATGTCCATGGTCTTCTTATAACCCTGGAGGCCACTCCTGGGGAGTTGTGTGACTCATTCCATTTGTTAGGAAGTTCTCCTGTCCCTGGACCCCAAGGGCCCAAAGCTCAAAGTCAAGGGCAGCTTTATGGCAGGCAAACTAAGAGTTTAAAGAAAAACACCAGGAGGGAACACCAATCCCCAAGTCCTCATGGTCCCATGCGGAAGCACTTATACTTGGGTAGACGCCTGGTGACTCTGCAGCCTGGCTCCTCCCTTGGGAAAGAGGAGTGACTTCTTTTGCTCCTCCTGGTATCCTGGGTTGGGGTCCTCTATTACAGGTCTGCCTGCCTGCAAGCAGTACACATCTGGTTCCCTCTCAGGAGGCTGACCCTGAATAGGGCCAGGGGCTATCCAGCTCTGCCTGACTGGCTGACAAGTTTCATTCTGGGGTGAATTACAGCAAGTCCCCCTAGCCACAGATCTAAACCCACATTCTCTTTTTTCCTTTTTTTTGAGATGGAGTCTCACTCTGTCACCCACGCTGGAGTGTAGTGGCACCATATTAGCTCACTGTAACCTGTGCCTCCCTGGTTCAAGTGATTCTCCCACCACTGCCTCCCAAGTAGCTGGAACTACAGGTGCATGCCACCACACCTGGCTAATTTTTGTATTTTTCGTAGAGACTGGGTTTCACCATGTTGGCCAGACTGGCCTCAAACTCCTGACCTCAGGTGATCCACCCACCTCGGCCTCCCAAAGTGCTGGGATTACAGGTGTGAGCCACTGCATCCAGCCTAAAGCCACACTCTCTAACCTGGCTTTTATCAGTAATAAAGATGCATCTCTTCTAACTTCTACATCTGTATCACAATGGGTTTCAAGTTTAATATATTAGCTCCTTAAAACCTCAACAGAAATGAGACAGAGAAGTAGTAGCAGGGTACACACAGCCCAGGGCCAGACACAGGGCCCTCCTGTATCCTGGAAAGGGAGAGGGGAGTGATGAGAGGAAGCCTTTCATTTGCAAGAATGCCATCTATTTGGCCTCATACCTTGAGGGTATAAAGTATTTCCATTAAACTGGCATATTCAGCAGGGTTATCTTTCTGGAGGTAATTATATTCTTGCCATGGGTTCTTGGCAGAGCTCTTCTTGTCTGTCAGGATGCTCTCCTGAAAACCAGCCAGGCTCCGGGGGCTGCAGGAATCAGATAGATACTTCCCAGCGGTGGACAAAATTCTGTAATGAAAGGAATGACCATTATACCCTGAGCTATATGCACGGAACTTTCTTCTTGGAGCAGTCAGATTGCCCTTACTAAATTTTAAGATATCTTCATGAGACAGACTGAATTAAGGTCCAGTTTATAAGGCAATGAAAGGATGCCCTTCATCATTGAGGAGTGAGCTGGACCTCAGGTGCACAATTAAAAACCCAGTGTTTTTATTCCTGCTTAACACTCACAGTGCCAGAACATGCCATCTCCCTAATATGACCAACAGCCTACATAGGGGCAGCTCTCAGTTTAGTCTGGAACACTGTGCACCTTCTGTGGAGACTTTTCTTGCTATATGAGCATCAGGGTGTAGAACAAACGCCAGGGTGGGCCACCAGCACCACCATCAGAGAGACCGCCGGGCAGGATAGCAGCTGGCTGGCTCCTGGAGAACACTGACAGCAGCTCGTTGCACGCCTCTTTACCCATGGGACCCGCCTGTCCTACATGCCGAGCTTGCGTGGTGTTTGTGCTCGGTGGCACAGGGAGGTTTATTTTTGTGGTTTAGGTGTTACAGAGAGAATTATTGAGGCTGGCACTTTCCAAACTCTTTGAGAAAGACAAACGCCTAGAGGAGGTTCCATATGATAATCCACCCCTTGTACTGCTGGGGAAGTGGAATCTTAACCTCCACCCTGTTTTCCTGAGCCCAACTTTACCACCCATCCTACCCGTCTAAATATGTACAGAATTACATGAACATTTGTAACTAGGAGAACCGCATTAAGACATAATTCCCTGCCTTCTCCTTTACTGTAATTTCTTATGAAAACATTGCTTTGGACATACCAGTTTTTAGGATGCACTCACTATTTCAAAAACAGATCCTTGAGTTGGTCAAGAAGTGCCTGTACTTGCAAATAAATCCCAGCGATAGGATCTTCCTCAGGAGCCACTGCTGATATAAGCAGCTACCTGCCTCTGCCATTAAGGTCAAGTTAATTCTTCCTGTTGCTTGAGCCAACCAGTAACTTTGGTTGGGTCTCTTATCTGTCAAACTGTGGCCTGTCTCTGCCATTGCTTTACTTCTAATCTTCACTAGTTCTTGCCTGGATTGCAGCAGGCTTCCAACTAACTGGTTTCCCTTCCTCTAGTTCTCGAAGTTCTACTTAATCTGTCCTCCTAAGGGTCAGCAGAATGATCTTCCCAGAAGGCAAATCTGATTTTGGCTTTTTCCCAAAGATAGTGCATCACAGGGGCATTAGAAAGGCCTGGCAGAGGAGAGGCCTTAGGGACCCCGGGAGGTTTCAGCCCTCTGCCCCATCAACCAATGGCAGAGCTCCCAAAGGGCTCTTGCTTCTGTTCTGCATTTAACACATGCTGTCTCATTTCCCTCCAACTGGATGGTGAGGACAAAACATGGAGTGTTCTTCATCTGTGAATTACTAGCACTAGCACAGCACCTGGTATGTGGCAGGAACTCTACAACTGTTGAAGGACGGGTGACCCGGGCTTTGGTGACCAGGTCTTCGGGGGACAGTTCAATGAGACAGTCAGGTTTTGGAAATCTAGTATAAATTTACAAGTTCCATGGCTGAGAAGTGGACAATAACTCATCATAGTTGAGGGAACCAATGGAATTGTAATGCTCCCTCCTCTGTGCACATTGCGTTCTCTTGGCACAGCAATCAGCATATTGGCACATGCTGGATGCTCCCATTAATCTCTAAGCTCTTTGAGGACAAGGATTGAGTCTAATTATCTGATATCCCCAAGACCTAGCTTAGAGCCCAGGGAAGCTGTGGCCCAGTGGGAAGAGAGGTAGGCGTAAGTAAAGTGGGAGACAGAGGTGAGTGGGGCGAGAGATAGGGGTGAGTGGGGTGGGAGGTAGGCGGCGAGTGGGGCGGGAGGTAGGGGCCG
>NW_016808764.1:5986401-5997569 GCF_001698545.2 Rhinopithecus bieti
GGTAGGGGCCGAGTGGGGCGGGAGGTAGGGGGCGAGTGGGGTGGGAGGTAGGAGCGAGTGGGGCAGGGGGCAGGGGGTGAGCGAGGCAGAAGGTAGAGGCGAGTGGGGTAGGAGGTGGGGCAGGAGGTAGGGGCAAGTTGCTGAGGAAGGTCTGTGCTCTTCGTTGGCCATTTCTTCTCACGATTCTTTGTTTTCCATCATTTCTGAGACCACCAAATGTCTTTAGTCCAAGATTTTTTGTGATGGTTCTCCTTATGGGGAAAGGCTCATAGCAGGATACAGTGGGAGCAGCTGCTGCTGTTCCTACTCGCTCCTGAATGCCCAGCACAGAAATTGTGTGACTTTCAGGAGTGAATAAAACTGAAGTGCCACAGGCATACAATGGACTATGTGTAAATAATGTAAATGAAGTAAATGGTAATTCCTAGGACACAGATTTTCCTCAATCTCTTAATGAAGTCAAGTATTACATTCTGAAGGGTAAGGAGAGACTGGTTAGGAGCATGAATGGGGACACAATAGATAAAAGATGGGCCTCTCTCGGCTGTATTTTGCAGCCCAGAGAGGCTGAAAGCCTGGCTGAGCTTCAAGTCAAGAACAGCCTGGGTGTATCCAAGGGAGTTCCTGAAGGAGATGATGTCATCCTGGAAGCACTAAGCCTGGAAAGGGACAGTCACCATCTGTGTTCCTGGCTGAAAGGCTGCACAGTGTGTGTGGCAGGCGCCTGTAAAGCTTATCTTATCTCCCCATCAATCTCACCTGCAGCACCTAGACTCCTACCAAGGACCACTCCCCACCAACAGGCGGGTGGCAGAGGCAAGAGGTCAGAACGCGCTGGGCTGCTCCAATGACAAGATTGACGTTGGCCACCCAGTTCTTATGATCACTTATTTGCAGAAAGGAATCATTTTGTGATTTACGGGCTGAGTAAAGCAAGGCCGAGCTGAAATCTCATCTGAGAGATTTCTCTCATCCTGGGCAGCTTGGGCAAGATATAGGGAGATTTCTATGGCTCCTCTGTATTTTCCTAGAGCCCACTACTTACTTCTGGAACAGTGGTGCTTTCATTTCACTTTGTACCACTGCTAAAAATTCCATCACCCAGAGATTATTTTAGGGCAATAAAGAATCACCCAAGAAGGAGGTTAAGGAATTGCTGCTGATCCCTCAAACAACTATATCAAACAGACTTCTTCCCCTTTACTCCTAAGGAACAGAGGCATCAGCCATACCAAGGGAATCGAGAGATTTCATTGAAAGGAACAAAGAAAGAAATGTGGGAAACCAGAACCCCTTGAAGGGAAAAACTGTCTGAAGGAGGTCACCTCAGGGCAACATAAAAGCCCTGGCAGGTATGAGATGAGAGGAAGAGAGTAGAACAAGCTTTTCCAGGGCAGACCCCAGAGACTCCCCTTCGACAAACAGCCCTTCAGCAGCACGGAATTTGACTGCAGGACCCAGAAGGCAGGCTGCCTAAGTTCACGCCGATCCTGAAGGCTGGCCCAAGAGACTTCACCACCACTTGTCACACCGTTTCTATATGGAAATTTATTTTCAGTCCCAACAACTAATTTATAAACACGCAGTTGGAACCCGGCCCATTCCTAATTTGGAAACAAGATGTACTGTTTCCTCATTTAGGCTGAAACCAACATATCAAACCAAAATTACATGACCCCTGCCAATAGGACAAAGCCTTGCCCTTTTTAGGTGCTCAGTAAAGTTTAATGATGACAATCATGACACGCTGTATCTAGGTACAGACAGCTCTCCAGCCCTGTGGCCTTCAGATCTGCCATACGCTGTCCTTGCTGTACTGTGTACTAGACCAAGCTCGTGCTGATCAGGAACCCCAGGGTCTAGAGGACAATGACTCCTCTCTCCTACCTGTTGGCTAGCTGTTGCTCGAAGTCCCCACAATGCCGCAAAAGCTCTCCACAGGTGGCTATTATCCTAAACAAAACAAAAAGCACTTCAAGTTCAAGTAACTGGAATGCCGACCTTTACTGGACAAACATTTGTCTTATTCATAAAAATCCTAACTATTTGCTCCTTTGGGTAGTTCTCGTTCTGGGAAAGCCATTAAACATTTGCTGGCCTGAAATGTTTCATTCATTAGTCATTAATGTAAAAAGAAAATGCTGGTCCCTTCCAATAACCTCCACTGTCAATGGCATCTCTGCTATGAAAGCACAATTCTATCCATGGGTCCCTTAAATAATTTTACATTTCCAAAATACTCAGATTTGTCCTTGAGAAAAACAGGGTAGAGATACTTTATATCTAAAATTTATTATTTATTTACTTATTTTTGCAACTGAGTCTCGCTCTGTCACCCAGGCTGGAGTGCAATGGTGTGATCTCGGCTCACCGCAACCTCTGCCTCCCAGGTTCAAACGATTCTCCTGCCTCAGCCTCCCAAGTAGCTGGGATTATAGGCACCCGCCACCACGCCTGGCTAATTTTTGTATTTTTAGTAGACACGGGGTTTCACTATGTTGGCCAGGCTGCTCTCAAACTCCCGACCTTAAGTGATTTGCCTGCCTTGGCCTCCCAAAATGCTGGGATTATAGGAGTGAGTCACCACACCCTGCCTGTATCTAAAATAAAAAAAATTTTTTAAATGCATTATTTAATATTTGTTAGATGCCTGTTAGCTCCCAGACATAGAAAATGTTTTGGTACTAGAAGTATCTTTCCCTGATGATATGAAAGGCAGATGAAGATGAATCCATTTGTTTCTCAGAGATAAGCCCAAATGACCATCATATCCATATTGAATGATCCTTTAATTTTCAAGTCATTTTATGCCAAGCCTCAAACTCCCAGCTGCTGAGTCCTTCAACACCAAACTCATAATGTCAGGACAAATCCAAGGATTAAAAACATCGTAAGTCTAGTTAACTTTTAACTTTCTCTAAAAGTGCCCATCATCACCAGGGTATCGAGGCATTCCATCGTAAGAAAAGTTTATGAGAAAGTAAAATATGCCACTTCCCTTAAGTGCAACAGAACAAACTTGTGCATAATATTTTCCAGAATACCAAACCACCACGGGTGATAAGGGATACAGTTAGCATCTAGAACATTAATTTTTTTTAAATTTTATTTTATTTTAAGTTCCGGGATACATGTGTAGGATGTGTAGGATTGTTACATAGGTAAATGTGTGTCATCGTGGTTTGCTGTACCTATCAACCCATAGAACATTAAATTTCATCAAAATAAAATCCAGAACAGAGCCTGTGAGGGGAGGTAATAATCTAAAATGGTCCTGAGTGGTCCTGGATCTACCCAACAGCCTTGGGTGGGTCTGGGTCTGCTCTGGCATGGGCCACCGCATTGAGAACTACATGTGTCACGGGCAAGGGTCAGGTAAGACGTGAAAGTGGGTGAAGTGCGCCAGGTGAATGGCCATTTCTCTCTTGGGAAAATATATCCAGGAGGAATGGTTTTAAGAAAAAGAAACGTCCAGATTGCTTTTTTTTTGAGACGAGGTCTTGCTCTGTCCCCCAGGCTGAAGTGCAATGGTGCAATCTTGGCTCACTGCAACCTCCACCTCCCAGGTTCAAGCAATTCTCCTGCCTCAGGCTCCCAAGTAGCTGGGATTACAGGTGTGGGCCACCATGCCCAGCTAATTTTTCTATTTTTAGTAGAGACGGGGTTTCACCATGTTGGCCAGGCTGGTCTTGAACTCCTGACCTCAGATGATCCACCTGCCTCAACCTCCCAAAGTGCTGGGATTACAGGTGTGAGCCACCGTGCCCAGCCTGCTTTTCATCTGTTGTATGGTGCTTCTCTTCTCTCCCAAGTGGTCTGAGAGCCTAATTGTATCGCTGTTAGCCTACTTGGGAGAGGAGAGAAGCACCGCACAACAGGGAACCCGTGCCATTTCTCAAGGACCCCTGCTGCCAGCCCCAGTGGCTATGACAATGCAGGCCCAGTGTTGCCTGAGCGTCTCATTTTTTAGGTGACATTAGAAATCCAGATCATGTTAAATCTAGCTTTTAAATACTGGCAACAAATCCACTTGTTAAAAACTGCAATGATCAAACATGTCCATAGGTCGAACCATGCTCTCCAGCTGGACATGTCAAGGACCAAATCTTCTCAGGCAACTGCTGATGGAACCTCCACCAAGCCTCAGGGCCTGGGGCAAAATAGGGTGTCTACCTAGTGGCCCATAGGCCACAGAGGCTATTCCAGAATCTGGCCATCAACAAACACTTGAGAGGGTCACCTCAGTTCCTTTCACTGAACCCTTTTTTTTTTTTTTTTTTTTTTGAGCCAGGGTTTCACCCTGTCACCCAGGCTGGAGTGCAGCAGCAGGATCTCGGCTCACTGTAACCTCTGCCTCCCAGGATCAAGCAATTCCCCTGCCTCAGCCTCCCGAGTAGCTGGGATTACAGGCATGCGCCACCACACCCGGCTAATTTTTGTATTTTTAGTAGAGATGGGGTTTCACCATGTTGGCCAGGTTCGTCTCGAACTACTGACCTCAAGTGATCTGCCTGCCTCAGCCTCCAAAAGTGCTGGGATGAAAAGCATGAGCCACCAAGCCCAGCCCTTTCACTGAACTCTTAAATGACCTTTTCCAGGCCAAATAGCATTGCCTGGAACCATTTACTACCATGTACCATGGTTCTCAGATCCAGAAACAGGATCCAAACACCTGTGCATTTTCTAGTACATAAGCCCTAAGTTATTTTAGGTCTATAAAAACTAGGCTAAGGGGGGGTAAAAAATCTCACATCAAATATAAAAAATTTAAGTCATTAACGGAGATGAGGCATTTGTAAAGAACTTTAAAAAATATCTTAAGAGCTGGAGGAGTCTTTTGTTGGTTAGTTTGGGTTGGGTTTTATTTATTGGTTTGTGTTTAGAGTCTGGAGTATTTGCTTTTTAAAAAGGCAGTGAAAGAAAAGAAAAAACAATGAACCCCTTCCAAACACATTTGTCATTTCTATATACTATATCATGCATGTTTATGCTGACTACATTAGGAACAAGCTTGAATTACAACCCCCGGTTTACCTAATGGAGTTCTGAAAAGCTGTCCAATCTTCCTGGAAGAGGGAGTCGGGAGGAATGTCGTCCAGTTTGCACTTCTTTCGTATGGACTGGAGAGTGCTGGTGAAATCAGACACATACCTGCCGGGAAAGGGAAGAAAATGGTAGGGAGGTCACCATCGATTCCCCAACTCTAAAGAGACCTGGAATTCTACAGCTTTGGACAAACTGCTAATGGCCTTGAGAGCATCTTTAGAGGCTCCCACCGAGGAGTGAAACTGCTTGTAAACCTCTGACCACAAAAAGGTCTTCTCTATGTGGCAAGACTGTCTTCACCACCTGGTTGAGCAGTTTCTAAGAGAGATGCCCAAGAAGAGAAGGAAGGAATAATCGTGAAGTTGACTCCAGGGAGCAACCAGGTGAGAGATGATGCTGATAAATCCCCCCTCATCCAGATAAGTACATTTCTGTGAAAGCAGGTTTGAAGAACTATTTAAACATCACAGTCCCAAGGTAATAACTGACTGTGACCTGGCATAACGTAAGGAAGGTCGTGACATCCCAGGTACCTCTGCATCATTCTCATCCTCTAAATTTAAATACCCGTGGCACAGAGATTAAAGTTTCACAGCTGGCAAGGGTCTGACTTTAATGGGACAGAAGCATGAAAGTAGATTCAAAGCCAGGAGATCCTCCCTCACATGCTGCACTGTTTGCTCTCACTGTACACACCTACTTTTCCCTCATAGCATCTAAAACACTGTAGTTAAACAGCTTGTTTAGACAGGGCGTGGTGGCTCACACCTGTAATCCCAGCACTTTGGGAGGCTAAGGAGGGAGGATCACTTGAGCTCAAGGAGTTTAAGACCTGCCTGGGCAATACAGTGAGAACCCATTTCCAAAAAAAAAAAAACAAAAAAATTAGGCGGGTGTGGTAGCTCATGCCTATAATCATAGCACTTTGGGAGGCCGAGGTGGGAGGACCCCTTGTGCCTAGCAGTTCAAGACCACACTGGCTGACATGGCAAAAATTTGTCTCTACAAAGAATACAAAAATTAGCTCGGCGTGGTGGCATGTGCCTGTAGTCCAAGCTACTTGGGAGGCTGAGGTGGAAACATGGCTTGAGCCTAGGAGGTCAAGGCTGCAGTGGGCCATGAGCACACCACTGCACTCCAGCCTGGGTGGCAGAGCAAGACCTTGTTTCCAGATAAAGAAATAGCCTGTGTGATGCTTATTGCTGCTGCTCGACTTTAAGCTCTGGGAGAACAGAGTGTGTGCCCCATACTTATACCCCCATGTCCTCTGAAAGCTAAGAAACCTGGGACATTTGCATGCATCACAAGAGGCCTTGCTGCTTGCCCCTCCCAAACAGAAGCTCTAAATGAGGAAAGTGAAATGTGAGGACCCAGGGCACAGTCCCAAAAGGTCAGTCCATGCAGTGGAGACATAGGCCACCAAGTGGAAGAAGCGGCTTTCAGGCGGAAAGCTACAAAACACAGAGTCCCACTGACAACACCTTCCCCTTGCATCAACAGAGGTGAAAGCTTCCTAGGGTTGTAAGTCCCAGGAGGGAGAGGGGCTGGCCTCAAGGACAAACCGACAGGGGAACGTTAAGGAACACGATTGTGCTTTAGCCATGGGAGGTTAAACAACCGTGTCACCAACCCCGAAACTATGGCAAACATCCATGTGCTCTGCAGAAAGAGCAGTCGCACCCTGCAGGAGGAGTTGTGTTTAGCCACTATTCTCAGGTATGGCTACAAGCAAATGCTTTCTCTAGTTCATTATCTGTCGATCCAGAATTCTAAATGGGTTTGTCATGAAAAATCTCAGAGGAAAGCATCACTTTCATCACATCATCTTTGTCCTCAAACCCTCCAGCTGTTTCTCACAATACACATTTCCAGTTGTCAACCACGTCAGAGTCACTGTGTTAGGGGCTTTAATGGTATGTTTTTGGTTAATATTCACAACCTCCTTGGAAAGGAGATATTGTCATCATCAGTTTACTGAGAGGAGCACTATCATCTCCAAGGTCCCCACTAGTAAGTGTCCAGAGCTCCTGTGACCATCACAGTCTTAACACTGCTCCTTCTTGAACCACCAGTTGGCCGCTATACTCTATACTACATCCTAGTTTGAGTTAGGCCAACCTACTCCTGCCTCCCCTGCATGCCCTGTCCTCCTTGCCCCTGCCTCCCTTAATGCCCTTTTCCAAACCCTCCTCACTACTGAACAATGTGCCACTTGAACCCTGCCCAAGTTAGCTTCAACCTGATTTCCCTAATTTTATAAGCATCAGCTATTTTGGTAACTTCAAAATCTTCCCTTTTAGAGAAGATGGCCTGGGTTTTCCAGGTATACTTTTGTACAGTTTGAATGCTTAATATGGAAATGTATTATTTTTATTTATTTTTTAGTTTTTGAGACTGAGTTTTGTTCTTGTTGCACAGGCTGGAGTGCAATGGCGCAGTCTTGGCTCACTGCAAGCTCTGCCTCCTGGATTTAAGTGATTTTTATGTCTCAGCTTCCTAAGTAGCTGGGATTACAGGCATCCACCACCATGCCTAGCTAATTTTTGCATTTTTAGTAGAGATGAGTTTCGCCACGTTGACCAGGCTGGTTTCGAACTCCTGACCTCAAGTGATCCACCCGCCTCAGCCTCCCGAAGTGCTGGGATTACAAGTGTGAGCCACTGCACCCAGTCTGATGTTTCTTTTTCTGTAGGAACACATCTGGGCTCATCTGGCCACACCAGATGAAATGTCTACGAGGAACTACTTTTGAGATGCTGGATGCCGGATGGCAATGCCAGAGAGCTCTGGGTCCAAGGAGCCTCCACAGTTCACAGAGGCATGCTCGGTATTTCTGGAACAATCATAGACAGGGCTTCACCTTGTTGGCCAGGCTGGTCTCGAACTCCTAAGCTTAAGCAATCCACCTGTCTTGGCCTACCAAAGTACTGGGATTACAGGTGTGACTCACCACACCAGGTCATAGATCCTTTTTCTTGCTCAAATAAACTTTGTTAAATTTAACTTGTCTAAGGTTTCTTTTTTTTTCCTTAACATACTTTAACTGCTGCACAAGTTTCCTCATATGAATATGTCACATCTTATGTAGCCTTCCCCAATGGGTAGACATTTACGTTGTTTCAAATGTTCCACCATTACAAACAATGCCACTGTGAATATCCTTAACAACATCCTCTTGGGCTCAGGTGCAAGTGTTTCCCAGGGTTCAGAGAACGAATACAGAACATGTGCATTTTTAACTGGGACAAACAGTGCTCCAATGTGGCCCGTCTGGTCCCCAGTCCCCCAGCCTTACTTGGCAAAGAGGGATTTCAGGGCTGACAGCAGGCCGCAGGTCCCCAGGCCATTGGTGAATCTGACGCATCTGTCAACGGCTGCAGACGCCAGACCAAATAGCTTGTTCACAGAGTGGCTCAGCTCCTGCACACAGTCAATCACTTCCCCATGCTCCTGGTGAGCAAATACAGACAAACAAAAGCTATGTCAGGCTTTAGAACAGACGTTGAGATAGGGGAAGACCTCCAAGCCCTCTCATCTGTAGTAAAATCACTTAATAACGATGTCAGAAATATAGTCCCAACCTTTGAACGCTCCTCTAGAACCTGAATCAAGGGAGAACAGTCTAAGTCATCAGTGGGATCATGGAAATTCACTCCTAGCAGAAAAGCATGATCAAATGTCTGTCTACTTCATCCTAATGTTTTTCATTGCTTTCCTCTTTTTCTGTGATTATTAAGATGGTATCTCTCCCTCTGGCTCTTGAGCTAGGATTCAAATTCTCCATATCAGAAGCTCCAGAGAATGTAGCAAAAGGCGGCTGGGTGTGGTGGCTCAAGCCTGTAATCCCAGTACTTTGAATGGCAGAGGTGGGCAGATTATTCGAGCCCAGGAGTTTGAGACTAGCCTGGGCAACATGGCGAAAACCCATCTCTACAAAAAATTAGCCTGGCGTGGTGACGTGCACCTGTAGTCCCAGCTACTGGGAAGCTGAGGTGGGAGGATCGCTTGAGCCTCAGAGATCAAGGTTGCAGTGAGCTGTGACTGTGCCACTGCACAGCAACCTGGGCACCACTGGACTTCAAACTGGGTGACAGAGCAAGACCCTCTCAAAAAAAATAAAAATAAATAAATAAATAAGACAAAAGGAAAATGCTTCCTTCCTTTAGGGGCAAGTATGGCACTGAAGTGCAACAGATTTTCTAGGTATATCCCCAGAAAACGAGAAAATGGTTGAGAGGCAGTAGATTTGAACTACTATAAGATCAATTCTGAAATGTCAATGCACCTCATGCTAGACAACCTTATGACTTGAAAACAGAATAATATTTGAAATGGAAATGGCCTCAGTTCCACCCTTCATGCCCACATAGTGAACCTGCCCCTGCAACATTGCCCATGAGTGCTAAGCTCCTGTGCCCATTTGCATGTCTTCCTTAAACAAAAGACAGTCTTAATAAGAAATTACTAAACCAGGGAGATAATCAACTATCCCCAAAAGATTTAAGCCTCTCATTTTGTTTAAACCTTCACTGGGAATTTTAAATAGAAAACTAGGGCCCGGTAGGTTGTCACATGCCTGTAATTCCAGTAGTTTGGAAGCCCCAGGTGGGTGGATTGCTTGAGCCCAGGAGTTTGAGACCAGCCTGGGCAACATGGCAAAACCTGTTCTCTACAAAACATATACACAAATGAGCCAGGCATGATGATACATGCCTGGAGTCTCAGCTACTCAGGAAGAGGCTGAGGCAGGAGGATCACTTGAGCCCAGGAGGTCGAGGCTGCAATGAGCTGTTATTGCACTACTACATTCCAGCCTGGGCGACAGATGGAGACCCTGTTTCAATCCATCAATCAACAGAAAATTGGTAGCAAATATACGGACTCGTTTTATATTGGGATTACAAGAGCCCATGAGTGCTTAAATCCCGTATTTCAGCACCCCAGATCCCAACCCCCAGCCCTCTCCCAGACGTGGCCAAGAGTCTGGCTAACAGAATGCTTCCTCAGCGGCCCCAGGACGCACTGCGACTTTACCAAAGGCACGGCGCTCATCTGGATGAGGAGGTTGCTCTCTTCCATGTCGCCATACTTCAGCTGGTAGGGTTTGTATGGATCATACACGACATCCACCAGCTCTGTGACTTTTACCAGATTGTGTTCATCTTTAGAGAATCAGAAATGTAAAACGATCATGAACAAAGAAACTGAAATTAACTATGGGAAAGCAACAATCAAGAGGTGCTCTACTAGAGCTTTCCCCACTTGATCTCCAGAGGGGAATACATTTTGTTAAGCAGCTTTTATCATTCATGGAAGCTTCTCCTACAATCAGTTCAGCAAATATCTGGATAAATTTGGGCTTTGCACATGGTTTGCCTAAAGCACTATTAAAGACACCAGCCCCCTGAATCCCATGGCCCATCACGGATAAGAATCCCTTCAAAAGATAACCCTCATTGGCTGGGTGCGGTGGCTCATGCCTGTAATCCCAACACTTTGGGAGGCCAAGGCGGGCAGATCAACTGAGGTCAGAAGTTCGAGACCAGCCTGACCAACACGGAGAAACTGAAACCCTGTCTCTACTAAAAATACAAAATTAGCCGGGCATGGTTGCACATGCCTGTAATCCCAGCTACTCAGGAGGCTGAGGAAGGAGAATCGGTTGAACCTGGGAGGCGGAGGTTGTGGTGAGCCGAGATCACGCCATTGCACTCCAGCCTGGGCAATAAGAGCAAGACTCCGTCTCCAAAAGAAAAAAAAAAAAAATAACCCTCGTCAAGGTCAGGTTCAAGAATTGCCAGAGGCCGGGCACGGTGGCTCATGCTTGTAATCTCAGCACTTTGGAAAGCCGAGGCAGGTGGATCACCTGAGGTCAAGAGTTTGAGACCAGCCTACCCATTATGGTGAAACCCCATCTCTACTAAAAATACAAAAATTAGTGGAGCACGGTGGCAGGCACCTGTCATTCCAGCTACTCGGGAGGCTGAGGCAGGAGAATCGCTTGAACCGAGGAGGCGGAGGTTGTAGTGAGCCAAGATTGTGTCACTGCACACCAGCCTGAGTGACAGAGTAAGACTCCATCTCATTAAAAAAAAAAAAAAAAAGCCGGGCGCGGTGGCTCA
>NW_016808764.1:6000834-6142590 GCF_001698545.2 Rhinopithecus bieti
AAAAAAAAAAAAAAAAAAAAAAAAAAAAAAAAAGTATATGTTAAATATATATTATGTATTTATATTTATATGGTAGACATTAAGTATTTATATTAATATTTGTGAACAATGTATATTTATATTTGTATTACTGGAAGCAAAAAATGTTGGTGGTTCTGACTGATGAGTTTATGGATTGTTCTTGCTCTCTTTTATTTTATTTTGTGTGTGTTTCCAAAGAATTTTAAAGTTAAAAGAAAAACCAAAACTCTTTTGGAAAACCTCAGGGAGAATCATTAGTAATCTAGGTCAAGTGTGGTGGCTCATGCCTATAATCCCAGCACTTTGGGAGGCCAAGATGGGTGGATCACTTCAGGTAAGGAGTTTGAGACCAGCCTGGCCAACATGGTGAAACCCTGTCTCTACTAAAAATACAAAAAAATTAGCTAGATGTGGTAGTGTGTGCCTGTAATCCCAGCTACTCAGAAGGCTGAGGCAGGAGAATTGCTTGAACCTGGGAGGCGGAGGTTGCAGTGAGCCAAGATTGCGCCACTGCACTCCAGCCTGTGCGACAAAGCAAGTCTCTGTCTCAAAAAAAAAGAAAAAAAAGTAAAAGAAATCTAAAGTCCCAGCCGGGCATGGTGGCTCACACCTGCTCTAATCCCAGCACTTCAGGAGGCTGAGGCGGGTCGATCACCTGAGGTCATGAGTTCAAGACCAGCCTGGCCAACATGGCTAAACCCCATCTCTACTAAAAAATACAAAAATGAACTGGGTGTGGTGGCACACACCTGTAATCCCAACTACTCAGGAGGCTGAGGCAGGAGAATTGCTTGAACCTAGGAGGTGGAGATTGTAGTGAGTGGAGATCGCGCCACTGCACTCCAGCCTGGGTGAGACTGAGACTCGTCCCATGGCTGACTAGCAAAACACTTCTAGATCTGTCTCAAGAGTGGTTCTCTTCCCCACTACATCCATCCCCAGGGGAAGGATACGGCTGTTCCTTGCTCCACCTTCGTCCCACAGTGCTGCGGCAACTCGCCTTAGCCCAGCTCTCTCAATTCTCTTTAGCCACTTCCACAAAGGCATCACGGTCCCTTGGAAGCTTCCCCATCCACCGGGCCTTTCCCATAACTAAGGCCTGACCTGTGAGCGTGCCAAAAACACCGACGAGTCATCAGGAATCTGAACAATAAACACACTCCCTGGAATGTACAATGCAATTATACACAAATGTAATTAAAGAGAGTAACTATTAAATAAACCAAGTCAGTGACACACAGCCGCCAAACAGCAGAACAAGGCCTTCCTGAAGCAATTTCCTGATTTGACAGCAACATGCGTCACGGGATCTGTGTTCTTTAAAAATTTATGAAGCTTTTAACATAGATGGGAAAGAGCTTGGAGAGCGTCACACACCAGGCACTGTTTACCCAAATGGGAGTAAGGGGTGCTCTGCTCTCAGTCGGCCACCGGGGAAAGCCCATTTTCTCTACAACTACCTGTACTCCTAACACAGCTCCCCTGCCCTAGGGCACTTGCTGTTGCTCCTACAAAAAGCCCCTGTAGCCTATTTGTTCTCTAAAACTGACTTTTGAGGGTGAACTGTCTGAGGCTTCGTGAGGACTTTGAAGGATGAGCACACTTGCCTCCTGGTGTAATCTGCTGCCAACTCTTTGCTATAACGTCTCCCTACCTCACTGTGATGCCTCTTTTATATCCCAAGCCCCCGCAGAGGTGTCCATCACCTCCCCGGAGCATGTAAGGCACCCAGGCAGCACTGGAGCCAGGCAAATATATTAAACAACTATTTCCCTGATGGCAACGTTTTCATGGAAAAGCCCTCCACATCTGCTGAGAAGGAAAACACTGATCCCTTCCATTTCTGTAAAATCAGTCATCTGAAAAGGCAAACATCCAGGCCCCAGAAGCTTCAGAAAGAGCGAGTAAAGACAAGCTGGAGAACTGGCAGGAAGGAATGTTTACGTAGGTGGGGGAGCAGTGCCATCTCCAAGCCCTTGGCGAAGTGGGCAGTGGTGTCGTAGAACTCCAGCAGCCTGGTGAGCTCCTGCTCGGGCCCTGCCCTCTCCACACCGTTGCTGAGGCAGGAGGGCAGCGAGGGCATGAGGGCCCCCAGGGTCTGAATCAGCAGCACCATTACCACCTCGTGGGGCTTCTGGAAAACCTGCAGTGAGAGAGACGTGTACCTGCCTTAGCACATGGAGCCAAGTAGGAGCCCACCTTTTTTAAAAAACTTTTCTGAGATGCCAGGCATGGTGGCTCATGCCTGTAATCCCAGCACCTTGGGAGGCAAAGGCAGGTGGATCACTTGAGGCCAGGAGTTCAAGACCAGCTTGGCCAACATGGTGAGACCGTCTCTACCAAAAATACAAAAATGAGCTGGGTGTGATGGCACATGCCTGTAATCCCACCTATTGGAGAGGCAGGGGCAGAAGAATCACTTGAACCTGGGAGGTGCGGGTTGCAGTGAGCCAAGATTGCATCACTGCATTCTAGCCTGGGTGATAGAGCGAGACTCTGTCTCAAAAAAATAAAAATAAATGAAAATTAAAAATTAAAAACCTTTTCAAGATAGGGTCTCACTCTGCCACCCAGGCTGAAGTGCAGTGGCATAATCATAGCTCACTGCAGTCTTTAACTCCCAGGCTCAAGTGATCTTCCCACCTTAGCCTCCCAAGTAGCTGACACTGCAGGCACACTACCACACCTGGCTAATTTTTTATTTTATTTTATTTTTTGTAGAGACAGGGTCTCACTATGTTGCCCAGGCTGGTCTCAAACTCCTAGCCTCAAGCTATCCTCCTTCCTCAACTTCCCAAAGTGTTGGGATTACAGATGTGAGCCACAGCACCTTTTAAAGAAGTATAACTTTTAAAGAAGCTGTCTCCTGGGTCATCTCAAAAGGATCTCCCCTGATCGATGAAAAGAGGTCTAGTTTAGAGCTATAATCCCAAAGTTTTTCTCATGGCAAATGTGAACATGCTCAGAAAGTAAAGTAAACTGGCAAGACTTGGAACTTTCAACTTGCCCAGAACAACTGGCAGGTTCATGTCTATCAGTGGCCTCAAGTGTCTAGCTATTTTCAAATCTAACGAACGCATTCAGGTAGCATTTTTTTGATGGTCACCAAAAATTAACTAGAGAGACAACTATGGGCCAGGTGTGGGGGCTCATGCCTGTAATCCCAGCACTTTGGGAGGCCTAGGTAGGTGGCTCACTTGAGGTCACAAGTTTGAGACCAGCCTGACCAACATGGTGAAACTGCATCTCTACTAAAAATACAAAAAAATTAGCTGGGTGCGGTGGTGCATGACTATAATCCCTGCTACGTGGGAGGCTGAGGCAGGAGGACTGCTTGAACCTGGGAGGCGGAGGTTGCAGTGAGCTGAGATGGTGCCACTGCACTCCAGCCTAGGTGACAAAAAAAAAAAGAAAAAAAGAAAAAGAACTATAAACCAACATGCCTTATGAATACACATGCAAACACCTTCAACAAAACACTAGTAAACTGAGTTCAGCAGCACGTTAAAAAACATTGTACACCATGACCAGGTAGGATTCACCTAGCAATGGGAGAATGGTTAAACTAAACAAAAATGAATCAAGGCCGGGCACGGTGGTGGCTCAGCCCTGTAATCCCAGCATCTGGGAGGCCAAAACAGGTGGATCACTTGAAGACAAGAAATTTGAGAACAGCCTCAAAAAATAAAAATATTATTAATCTCTAATTTTTAAAAACGAATCAATGTAATATAACACATTAACAGAATGAAGGGAAAAATACATGATCATCGCAATTAATGCAGAAAATATACTTGACAAAATTCCATATCCTTCATGAGAAAAACACTAAACTAGGAATAGAAGAAAACTTCCTCCACATAATAAAGGCCATATATGAAAACCCACAGCTAATGTGATACCTGATGGTGAGAGATTGAAAGCTTTTCACCTAAGAACAAGAAGAAGATAAGGATGCCTGCTTTTGCCACTCTATTCAACAAAGAACCCGAAGTCCTAGCCACAGCAACTGACCAAAAAAAAAAAGAAATAAAAAGCATCCAAATTGAAAACAGAGATATCTCTGTTCACAGATGACATTATTTTATGTGTAGAAAATCTTAATCCACAAAATACTTTTAGAGTTAATAAACAAATTCAGGTCAGGTGCAGAGTGGCTCATGCCTGTAATCCCAACACTTTGGGAGGCTAAGGTGGGAGGATTGCTTGAGCCGAGGAGTTTGAGACCAGCCTGGGCAACAAAGCAAGATCCTGTCTCACAAAAAAATGTTTAAAAATTAGCCAGGTGTGGTGGTGTGAACCTGTAGTCCCAGCTACTTGGGAGGGTGAGGTGGGATAATCACCTGATCCCAGGAAGTAGAGGCTGCAGTGAGTTGAGATTGTACCACTGCACTCCAGCCTGGGCGATAGAGCAAAACTCTGTTGCAAACAAACAAACAAAAAACAGGCCAGGTGCGGTGGCTCATGCCCGTAATCACAGTACTTTGGGAGGCCAAGGGGGGGGGATGGATCACGAGGTCAGGAGTTCAAGACCAGCCTCGCCAAGATGGTGAAACCCCATCTCTACTAAAAATGTGGTGGTGGGCACCTGTAATCCCAGTTATTTGAGAGGCTGAGGCAGAGAACTGCTTGAACCCAGGAGGTAGAGGTTGAAGTGAGCCGAGACTCAGTGAGCGCCACTGCACTCCAGCCTGGGCGACAGAGTGAAATTCTGTCTCAAAAGAAAAAAAAAACAAAAAACAGCTAAACTGCTAAGGACTCTCCAATGTGTGTTTCTTCCAACCACCTACCGGATGTCACCATTAGGATGCATCACTCTCACTTGGAATTTAAAAGCAGTCAAAATTGGAATTCATTCTTTTGCCACTGACCTCCCCAGACCTGTTTCTTTCAACTTCTCTGTTCCCGTCAGTAACATCTCCATTCAACCAGGATGAAAACCGCCCTCTGACTCTCCATTCTTATGGTTCATTAATCTGTTACCAGGTCCTAACAACTGCTCATTCTTCTTGAATTTCAGCATTTCCATCACCATCCTCTACCAAAGGTTCTTACCTGTCTCATCAGTTCACCCTCTAGACCACCACCAAATTCATTATTTTTAAATGTTATTTTAAAAATTCAAGGCCTGGCACAGTGGCTCACACCTGTAATCCTACCACTTTGGGAGGTTGACGTGGGCGGAGCACTTGATGCCAGGGGTTCAAGACCAGCCCGCGCAACATGGTGAAACCCCGTCTCTACTAAAAAATACAAAAATTAGCCAGACATGGTGGCATGCGCCTGCAGTCCCAGCTACTCCGGAGGCTGCGGCATGAGAATCACTTGAACTGGGGAGGAGGAGTTTGCAGTGAGCCCAGATCGTGCCACTGTACTCAGCCTGAACAACATAGTGAAACCCCATATCTACTAAAAATACAAAAAAAAAAAAAAAAAAAAATTAGCCGGATGTGGTAGCACACGCCTGTAATCCCAGCTTACTCAGGAGGCTGAGGCAGGAGAACTGCTTGAACCCAGGAGGCGGAGGTTGCAGTGAGCCAAGATCATGCCATTACACTCCAATCTGGGCAACAGAGCGAGACTCCATCTCAAAAAAAACAAAAAACAAAAAACAAAAAACTGCTACAACGCAATAATAAAAAGGCAAATCACTTTTTTTTTTTAAAGGACAAAAGACTTGAATAGACATTTTGCAAAGGAAGATGCACAAATGGCCAATAAGCTCGTGAAAAGTTCCTCAACATCCTTAGTCATCAGGAAAATGCAAATAAAAACCATGATGAGATACTACTACACACCCACCAGTATGGCTAAAAATAAAGAGAATGTCAACACCTAATTTTGGCAAGGATGTGGAACAACCAGAACTCTCACACACTGTGTAGGAGTGGAAAAAGTACAACCGCTTTGAGCAAAGTGGTTGTTTCTTGCCTTTTATTTACTTATTTATTTATTTTTTTTTGAGACGGAGTTTCACTCTGTTGCCCAGGCTGGAGTGCAGTGGTGTGATCTCGGCTCACTGCAACTTCCACCTCCCAGGTTCAAGCGATTCTCCTGCCTCAGCCTCCCGAGTAGCTGGGATTATAGGTGTGTGCCACCAAAGCCAGCTAACTTTTGGTATTTTTGGTAGAGACGGGTTTTTACCGTGTTGGCCAGGCCATTCTCAAACTCCTGACCTCAGGTGATCCACCCAACTCTGCCTCCCAAAGTGCTGGGATTACAGGCACGAGCCACCACGCCCAGCCATCTTTCTTTTTTTTGAGACAGAGTCTCACTCTGTTGCCCAGACTGGAGTGCAGTAGAGCAATCATGGCTCACTGAAGCCTCAACTTCCCAGGCTCAGGTGATCCTCCCACCTCAGCCTCCTGAGTTGCTGAGACTACAGGCACGTGCCACCACGCCCAGCTAATTTTTGTACTTTCTGTAGAGACAAGATTTTGCCATGTTGCCCAGGTGGGTCTCAAACTTCTGGGCTCAAGCAATCCTCCTGCCTTGGCCTCCCAAAGTGCTGAGATTACAGTTGTGAGCCACCATGCCTGGCTGGGCAATTTCTTATAAACCGAAACATACACCTATGATTTGACCCTGCAATTCCATTCCTAGGTATTTACCCAAGAGATGGGAACAGATGTCTACAAAAAAACCTACAGAACAATATTCAAAGTACCTTTATTCATAATTGCCCAACACTGGAAACATACCAAGTATCTACCAATAAGCAGTATCAACAGGTTGGGTGCAGTGGTTCAGGCTTATAATCCCACCACCTTTGGGAGGTCAAGGCAGGTGGATCACCTGAGGTCAGGAGTTTGAGACCAGCCTGGCCAACATGAAGAAACCCCATCTCGGCCGGGCGCGGTGGCTCAAGCCTGTAATCCCAGCACTTTGGGAGGCCGAGATGGGTGGATCACAAGGTCAGGAGATCGAAATCATCCTGGCTAACATGGTGAAACCCCGTCTCTACTAAAAAATACGAAAAACTAGCCGGGCGAGGTGGCGGGTGCCTGTAGTCCCAACTACTCAGGAGGCTGAGGCAGGAGAATGGCGTAAACCCGGGAGGCGGAGCTTGCAGTGAGCCGAGATCGCGCCACTGCACTCCGGGCTGGGTGACAGAGCAAGACTCCATCTCAAAAAAAAAAAAAAAAAAAAAACCCCATCTCTACTAAAAATACAAAAATTAGCTGGGCATGGTGGTGTGTGCCTGTAATCCCAGCTACTCACGGGGCTGAGGCAGGACAATCACTTGAACCAGGGAGGTAGAGGTTGCAGTAAGACGAGATCGTGCCACTGCATTCAAGCCTGAGTGACAAGAGCGAAACTCCGTCTCAAAAAATTTTTTAAAAAGTGTAAACAAACAGGTATATACACACCATGAAACAGTATTCAGCAACAGAAAGGAACAAACTAGTGATACACACAACATGAGCAAATCTCAAAAACATGTTGAGTGACAGAAGCTGTCTGATTCCATCTAGGTGAAATTCTAGAACACGTTGAACTAACTTATGATGGAAAAAATCAGGGCAGTGGTTGCCTTAAGGGTGTTGGTGCACAGACCAACTGGGAAGGAGCATGAGGGAACTTTCCAGGGCGATGGTGATATGGATGTTCTGGATCCTCAAAGGGGATTAGGCTACCCAGGTATTTGTAGTTATCAAATGAATGGGATGGCATATTTAAGATCACTGTGGCCGGGTGCAGTGGTTCACGCCTGTAATCCCAGTACTTTGGGAGGCCTGCGGCCCAACAATGGGAGGATCGCTTGAGCCCAGGAGTTCGAGACCAGCTTGGGCAACAAGGCAAAACCCTGTCTCCACAAAAAACACAAAAATTAGCTGGGTGTGGTGGCGCACGCCTATAGTCCCAGTACTCAGGAGGCTGAGAGGAGAGGATCACCTCAGCCCAGGGAGGTCAAGGCTGCAGTGAGCCATGATCATGCCACCATACTCCAGTGGGGATAATAGGGCAAGACCCTGTTTCAAAAAAAAAAAAAAGATTGTATTTCAAATTTTACCTCAAAAAATATATGTAAACATTGACCTTTAGTTAATAATATGTATGGTCCGAAGTGAATGAAGTTTACAACTTACTTTTTTTTTTTTTTTTTTTTTGAGACAGAGTCTCGCTCTGTTGCCTAGGTTAGAGTGCAGTGGCACAATCTCAGCTCACTGCAACCTCCACCTCCCAGGTTCAAGTGATTCTCCTGCCTCAGCCTCCTGAGTAGCTGGGATTATAGGCGCCTGCCACCACAGCTGGCTAATTTTGTATTTTTAGTAGAGATGGGGTTTCGTCATGTTAGCCAGGCTGGTCTCGAACTCCTGACCTCAGGTGATCTTCCCGTCTCCACCTCCCAAAGTGCTGGGATTACGGGTGTGAGACACCACGCCCAGCCTTATAACTTATTTTGAAATGAGTTAAAAAAATAAGATGATTGACTGGGCACTTTGCTCATGTCTGTAATCCTAGCACTTTGGGGGGCTGATGTAGGAGGATCACTTGAGCCCAGGAGTTTGACACCAGCCTGGGCAACACAGTGAGACCGCATCTCTGTTTAATTTAATATTTTTATATAAAAAAGAATACAAATAAAAATAATTGTAAAAAATAAGATGGATTAATGAACAGACAGAGACAGGGATAGAGGGCAGATGTGCAATAAAGCAAATAGAGCAAAATGCTCACTGCACAACCTAGGAGGTGGCTACATGGGTATTCACTGGACAATTCCTTCAACATTTTTATATATTGGAAATTTTCAAATGAAAATGCTAGGGGAAAATCTGAAGGAGACACATGTGCCCTGGCTCCTGTGTGCTATACCGACCTTCAGGAGGTGACAGCCCAGCTATTATACTTACATCCTGAAAAGAAAATGGGTGACGGGCCAACAGAATAAATCAGCAGAAACTCATGTCTCCCAAAATCTAGGATGAGGCCCCAAGAGAAGTCTGAGAAGTCTAAGTTCTTTTTCTTAGATGACGAAAGGCTTCTGTATATATGAACATGAGCTGTTTTTATCCTTGTGATACAAGAAGTAGTAGAAGCAGCAAGAACACATGAATAATTTTTTTCTTGGCCAGGTACAGTGGCTCATGCCTGTAATCCCAGCACTTTGGGAGGCCAAGGTGGGCAGATCATTTGAGGTCAGGAGTTCGAGACCAGCCCGGCCAACATGGTGAAACCCCGTCTCTATTAAAAATACGAAAATTCGCTGGACATGGTGGTGGGTGCCTGTAATCCCAGCTACTCAAGAGGCTGAGGCAGGAGAATCGCTTGAACCCGGGAGGCGGAGGTTGCAGTCAGCAGAGATTGTGTCCCTGCACTCCAGCCTGGGTGACAGAGCAAGACTCTGTCTGAAAAAAAAAAAAAAAGAAATATTCTTCTTAAGAAAAATAAAATAGAGCCAGGCGTGGTAGCTCACGCCTGTAATCCCAGCACTTTCGGAGGCCAAAGTGGGAGGATCACTTCAGGCCAGGATTTGGAGACCAGCCTGGGCAACACACTGAGATCCTTATCTCTACAAAAAAAAAAAAAAAAATTTTTTTTAATTAGCCAGGCATAGTGGCACAAACCTGTATTCCTAGATACTTGCAGGCTAAGGCAGGAGGATGGCTTGAGCTCAGGAGGCTGAGGCTACGGTGAGCCATGATCATGCCACTGCATTCTAGCCTGCATGACAGAGCAAGACCCTGTCTCAAACAAAACAAAACAAAATCCTAAGAATGAATTAGGTTAGTTCAAGGAAAAAGAACAAGGATGGAAAAAAGCGCTTTAACCAACAACTTGAATGACATGACCCTTGTATAAGGAATTCTCTCCAACCACAGTCAAGTTCATTCCAGCAAATGACTGATGAACATCTGAAGAGTGATTCACAACTATTGTAAAAAATAAAATATGGGGAACCTGGCACTAAACCAGTCGTAGATGACTTGCTTCTAGGTTGGGGTTTCGTACGTGGCAGAGCAGCTCCCTCACTGCAATCTATTTCAATAGCTCTCTATCTGAGTGCTACTGAAAATCAGCCCTCAGCACAAGGGTTTGGAAAAAAAAAAAAAAAGAAATAAGAAAAAAATAAACAAATAAAATAAGCCACACCAGAAACAGGCCCAGTAAGTCATTACTGCAAAGTAAGACAGGCCCTTCCCCTGCTTAGAAGAGATTCTACGGTGCCTCCTGTCTGAAGGCAAGAGAACAACGGTTTAAACCCTTTATGGCTAGAAATGCCCAGAGACTTCAGGAAAGTAAATGATGGAAAGTTGCCACTTGAAACAAAGTTCCTCTGTCTCTCCTCACTCTTAGTCAAGGGGTACCTTTAAAATTATCTCTTCCTCCAATTCTTGGTGTATCGTAAGAACAAGGGAGACTCACTTCAGGTAGGAAAATTTGACCTGAAGTAAAGATAAAAACATTCCTGTTCACTCGACCACCACCTGACCAGGGGCCTCCTGCTTTCAGATGGGAAGAAAACAGCCTTTAGGAATTCCACAGGCTCCCTTGCTGGACAACAGGGGGCATTGTCACATTAGGTCCTATTTAAGTTATAGATAAGAGTGGTAAGAAGAGTTTCAGTGGAGACCTAAAAATTTCACTGATGTGGGTTTCTAAGCTTATCTTTTATTTTTAAACTTAAACATTTAACTGGTTATCTTTTTTTTTTTTTGTCCGCTTGTTTTTTTGAGACAGGGTCTTGCTTGCTTTGCTGTCCAGGCTGAATGTAGTGGTGCAATCATAGTCACTGTGGCCTCAACCTCCTGGACGTAGGCAATCTTCCTGCCTCAGCCTCCTGAGTAATTGTGTCAGCACACCTGGCTAACTTTTGCATTTTTTGTAGAGTTGGGGTTTCACCGTGTCGGCCAGGCTGGTCTCGAACTCCTAGACTCAAACGATCTGCCCGCTTTGACCTTCCAAAGTGTGGTGATTACAAGTGTGAGCCACCACACCCAGCCTAACTAGTTATTTTTTAACCCCTTGAATGACGGCAACAAACGGAGAAGTTCTTTGAGCAGTACTCTGCAGTTGAGGGTGGCCACTTCGGAGGCGGTCACCCATTCCCTTGTCACCATAGGCTCTGCTCTTCCTAGAAAAAAAATGAGCTGTTACCTGTGTAGCCCACTGGATTTGTGTGTGCCAAGCCCCAAGCAAGGCGTCATAGAGTCCGGTAAGCTGCCGGTCCAGGGGTAGGTCACTTTGACACAGCTCTTGCCAGGCTGCTAAAAGCTGCACCTGCAGAGACAGAACAAAGGGAACTTTACTGGGTACGTCAACATAGGTTGCCTGCTAACACTGCCCTGCCCTGCTACCCAGAGCAATCACAGATTGCTCAATGGGCTCACTGGGCAGCCCAGCGAGGTCCATCCACTTCAAAGAAAAGTAGGGGAAAAAACCATGTGCGGTTACCTGCACTGATTCACAGCTTTAATCTGTCACCCTGCAGATGTGATCCCCTCTCCATTTATCCTGCCCTAAAAGCATGTAACGTGCAACCACGTGGCACACCATCACTCTTCTGAATAGACCTCGGGGCAAGAGCGGGTGGACATGTGTGTTTAAGCTTCATGTCCTAATATCACTGCTCAAAAGACACAGAGCACTGGACTTGAAGGAATTAAGGTCAGCTCAGGAAGCTGTCAAGTTTTTTGGCAATCTAACTTCAGCAAACCTAGAAAACATAAAATTCCAAGCCAGGTGGAGTGGCACGTGCCTGTAGTCCCAACTCCTCACAAGACCGAGACGGGAGGATCACTTGAGCCCAGGGGTTCAAGGCTGTAATGCACCATGATCGCATCTGTGAATAGCCACCACACTCCAGGCTGGGCAAAATAGTGAAACCCTATCTTTAATGAAAAAAAGAAAAAAAGAGAGATTCTTACTGCTTCCTAAGGATGTAATAAAGCTTAAGACATAAATCTCCCTTAAAAGACAAAAATGAGAATAAATTAAAACAATGTTTCAAGTCTATAATGAATCCAGCTGTAAACAGAAAAGAGAATGAAAACGGGTAACTCTTTTTTCAACTGACAATTAAATTAATCCATCTGCTAGACCAAGAGCACCCCCTACTGGCTAACTAAGAGAAAAACAGCCAGAGGGCAAGGAGGCAAATGTCTTTACCTTCTGAATTATGAACCTGCGATTCTGTGATCCAGAGTTATGAGCATTCCACAACTGCACAACTGTCATGGTGCACAGCTTCTTACCTTGTGACACTTGTAGTAGTAGGCCAGGAGCTGGGGCATCCGGTCAATTTCAGTAAACACCTTCACAAACACTTTGGACTGATCTAAAGAATATACAATGTATATATATCGTTACCAGCCTTTCTGGTGTAGACATGAGAAAAAAGTCACCAGGATGAAGATGGATATATGGAAGCTAGTATTCACAAGTTCCTGCCTAGATACTGAATTAACTCATGCATGGGGATCATAACTTTGAAAAACAAGCATGGCTTGAAAACCAGATACTGTAAGGTATTCTCCCCACTGTTCCTCACAGAATTCATATTTTAACATAATATTGACAGGTTAGTTATGTCTTTGAAAATTCCTACTTCGATTATACCCAATGGGAACTTTAAAAAAGCAAACACACTGAACTTCTGTGTGTCAACATATCTGGTGGTTTGAGGAATAAGTAAATAATTTGGGCTGGTCGCAGTGGCTCATGCCTGTAATCCCAGCACTTTGGGAGGCCAAGACAGGCGGATCACCTGAGGTCAGGAGTTCGAGACCAGCCTGGCCAACATGGTGAAACCCCATCTCTACTAAAAAAAAAAATAGCTGAGCGTGGTGGTGCACACCTGTAATCCCAGCTCCTTGAGGCTGAGGCAGGAGAATTGGTTGAACCCAGGAGGTGGAGGTTGCAGTGAGCCAAGATCGTGCCACTGCACTCCAGCCTGGCCGACAGACCAAGACTCCGTCTAAAACAAAACAAAACAAAACAAAAAAACATAAAATCAAATAATTTGGTAACTATCAGCATTCCACACATAACAATGGATTCTAAGACCCAAGTTATGGGCTTAATATCAAGTAGTTTCTTACACATTTCCCTAAGGGCAGAGGAAATGACTGGGCAAAGCACTTGCTTCCAGGCTCACCACTGGACAGACAGGAAGGTGGGTTTCAGGGCAGTCTCTGACTAGTGTGCACAGCAGCACCACTTCTGGCTCCCGTCTGCCCCCTTCTGGCCAAAACGTACATGCCACAGCCTTAGAACTGTATCAAAAGGAAGGAAACAAAAAAAAAAAAACAAAAAACCCTGAGCTAAAAGGTCCCCAAACTTCTTATATTTGTTTTGTTCCCCTTCACTTCTGGGAAGCCCATTAAACTGCTGTGAAGGAAATGTAACAGCAACCGCTGTGGGACACCCAGCTAAGCGCTGGAGACCTGCGGGTGGAACTCGACTTAATGGGCAGAAATCCATGAGTTAGAAAACGAATATTTACCTTTAAAATGCTTATTATTTTCATAAGAACACTTAAATAAATGAATCTTCCTGCTACATTTAAAATTATTCCATAGGCTAGGTGTGGTGGCTCACACCTATAATCCCAGCATTTTGGGAGGCTGAGGTGGGACGACTGCTTGAGCCCAGGAGTTCAAAAATGTCCTAGGCATCACAGGACCCCTCTACAAAAAAACAGAAAATTAGCTGGGCGTGGTGCACACCTGTAAACCCCGGGAGGCTAAGCTGGGAGTATCACTTGAGCCCGGGAGGACAAGGCTGCAGTGAACTGAGATCACGTCACTGCACTTCAGCCTGGGTGACAAAGCAAGATTCTAGCTCAAAAAACAAAATTATATAAATTGGGTTTGACCAGTGAGAGGCAAAAAAATTAATTAAAATAATTCTATAAAAAGTTGCTTCAGTGTATCAGCTGAATTCATTGGTTATATAAAATGAACTGGGCATGTATACTTGGCTATACCCACATTGTCACTTTAGGAGAGATGGAAAAGGGGAACATGTTGGGGATGAACAAATTTATCAGAGAATTCCCTTTAAAAACTGTTAGATAGGCTGGGCGAGGTGGCTCAGAACTATAATCCCAGTACTTTGGGAGGCCAAAGTGGGCAGATCACTTGGGGTCAGGAGCTCGAGACCAGCCTGGCCAATATGGTGAAACCCCGTCTCTACTAAAAATATAAAAAATTAAACAGGCGTGGTGGCGCACGCCTGTAATCCCAGCTACTCCAGAGGCTGAGGCGCTTGAACCTGGGAGGCGGAAGTTGCCGTGAGCCGAGATCACACCACTGCAGTCCAGCCTGGGCAACAGAGTGAGACTCCATCTCAAAAAAAAAAATAAAAAGTAAAAACCGTTAGATAAAGAACCACCTCAGCCTTCTATGAAACATGGCTGATTATAAACAGCACATTGCCTGTGGGGCGGGGGGAACCCTTCCTGATACTTGCCAAAATTAAGATTAATCGCTAAAAGAAAAACATCGTTTTATCTGCACTGAAGCCAGGAAAATATCTGTACTACATACTTCAGAGAATCCCAACCAGATACCCAATCACTTTGGGCCACAATGGGCGAGGAAGCTGGTAAAAGTCTGGGTGGTAAGGGTGGCGCAGCGCAGTACAAAGGGCCAAAGACTGGGGGCCAAGGGGGCTTGGGTCGGGCTTGGGATGAAGGGCTGTTTCCACCGCAGCTCAGTTGAGGAGGCAGCCCACTGGGCTCAAAAGCTCCATTTTCCCCTTCTGAATCCGTGTCCTGCCTAGAGTCAAGCCTGATTCAAATTTGTGCACGAAAACTGTCAAAAAGTGCTTATCGGCCGGGCGCGGTGGCTCAAGCCTGTAATCCCAGCACTTTGGGAGGCCGAGACGGGCGGATCACAAGGTCAGGAGATCGAGACCATCCTGGCTAATACTGTGAAACCCCGTCTCTACTAAAAAATACAAAAAACTAGCCGGGCGAGGTGGCGGGCGCCTGTAGTCCCAGCTACTCGGGAGGCTGAGGCAGGAGAATGGCGTAAACCCGGGAGGCGGAGCTTGCAGTGAGCCGAGATCCGGCCACTGCACTCCAGCCCGGGCGACAGAGGGAGACTCCGTCTCAAAAAAAAAAAAAAAAAAAAAAAAGTGCTTATCTACAAAAGCAAACCCATGATGCTGAACCACCAGGCATCACTCAAATCCAGCACCAGTTCCCAGTAGCCAGCTCACTCAGAAGGAAACAAACAAAAAACCTTAAATGCATGGAGCCACCACCTCTCCATCCCCACTCCCACTCCCCGCACCCCACATAACTGGATGTAACCCTAACCAGAAAAGTGAGCTCTGTAGTAGCAACAAATTTACTAGAGAACGTGAGGAACCAAGCTCCTAGATGGCGACTTCTCAACCCCCCAGCTCCAGCCTTAGAATCCTGTGAACGAAAAAAAGACTCAAAATAAAGAATTAACAAACGGGGAAGACAGGGAATTAGAGGGTTGGAGATGAGTACTGAGGCCTTTCTCTCTAGGTAACGGAAGAGCACAGCGGAGAATGTAACTTTTCACTAAAGGAACGCTTTCAACAAAACCCAGGTAAACAAGGAAGGGCTTCCAAGGAAATTCCACTGTTTTTCAGTAAATACCAGGCCCAGAACAAAAGCACTATCACACACGAACACTATCACACACGAACATGAATCAGTAGAAACAAAGAAACTCCACCACAGTACCCTATACACTCAATAAATTGGACTACAACAAAATTAAAAACTTGGGGCCTGGTGCTGTGGCTCACGCCTGTAATCCCAGCAATTGGGGAGGCTGAAGCAGGCGGATCATGAGGTCAAGAGATTGAGACCATCCTGGCCAACATGGTGAAACTCCATCTCTACTAAAAATACAAAAATTAGCTGGGCGTGGTGGCACGCGCCTGTAGTCCAAGCTACTTGGGAAGCTGAGGCAGGAGAATCGCTTGAACCCGGAAGGCAGAGGTTGCAGTGAGCCAAGATCACACCACTGCACTCCAGCCTGGAGACAGAGCAAGACTCCGTCTCAAAAAAAAAATTAAAAACTTGGGCATCAAAAGATTTCACCAATAAGAGAATGAAAAGACAATCCATGGAATGGGGAAAAATATTTGCAAGATATATTCAATAAAAGAATAATATCCAGAATATATGAAGAATTTCTACAACTCACCAGCAAACAACAAATAACCCAATATAAAATTGGGTAAAGGGCCAGGCACCCTGGCTTATGCCTGTAATCTCAGGACTTTGAGAGGTTGAGGAGGGAGGATTGTTTGAGCCCAGGAGTTTAAGACCAGCCTGAGCAGCATAGCAAGACCCTATCTTTACAAAAAACAAAAAATTAGCTGGGTATGGCGGTGCACACCTATAGTCCCAACTACTTGGGAGGCTGAGGTGGGAGGATCACTTGAGCTTAGGAGGTCAAGGCTGCAGTGAGCCATGATTGCACCACTGCATTCCAGCCTGGGGACAGTGCAAGACCCTCTCTCACAAAACAACAAAACAAAACAAAAATGGGGAAAGGATTTGAATAGACATTTTTCCAAAATATACAAATAGTCAATAAGCAAATGAAAATACACTCAATATCATTAATCATTACAGGAATGAAAATCAAAACCATAAGATACCATTTCATACTCATTAATATGGCTATAATCCAAAAACACAAAAAATGACAAGGGTTCGAAAAGTGTGGAGAAACTGGAACTCTTGTGCATTGCTGGTGATAGTGTAAAATGGTGCAGTCACTATGGAGAACAGTATGACAGTTACTCAAAAAATTAAACATCAGATTACCATATGGGCCAGGTGTGGTGGCTCACACCTGTAATCCCAACACTTTGGAAGGCCAAGATGGGCAGATCACTTGAGGCCAGGAGTTCGAGACCAGCCTGGCCAACATGGCGAAACCCCATCTCTACAAAACATACAAAAATTAGCTGGGTGTGGTGGTGCACACCTTTAATCCCAGCTACTCGGGAAGCTGTGGCACAAGAATCACTTGAATCTGGGAGGCAGAGATTACAGTGAGCCAAGATCATGCCACTGCACTCCAGCCTGGGCAACAGAGTTAAACTGTGTCTCCAAAAAAAAAAAAAAAACAAGATAAGCATATGATCCAGCAATTCCACTTCTGAGTAGATACCTAAAGGAATTGAAAGCTGGAACTCAAACAGACACTTGTACACCCATGATCATTGTAGCATTCTTCATAAGAGCCAAAAGGTAGAAATAACCTACATGTTCATCAACAGATGGATAGAGAAAATGTGGTATATATATGAGATGGAATATTACTCAGCCTTAAGAAGAAAGGAAATTCTAACACATGCTACACCATGGATGAGCCTTGAAGATGTTATGCTAAGCCATAAAAGGAAAAATACTATGTGAATCCATTTATAGGAGACATGTAGAGTAGTCAGATTCATAGGGACAGAAGTAGAATGATGATTGCTGGCAGGTGAGGGTAGGAGGAATGGACAGTTACTGTTTAATGGGTACGAAATTTCAGTTCAGAGATGAAAAAAGTTCCGGAGATGGAAGGTGGTGATGTTTGCACAGCAATGTGAATGTACTTAATGCCACTAAAATGCACACTTAAAAATTACTAAAATGGTAGATTTTGTTACATGTATTTTGCCACAATTTTAAAAATTTTTTTTCTTTTTTTTTTTTTGAGACGGAGTCTTGCTCTGCTGCCCAGGCTGGAGTGCAGTGGCCGGCTCTCAGCTCACTGCAAGCTCCGCCTCCTGGGTTCACGCCATTCTCCTGTCTCAGCCTCCCGAGTAGCTGGGACTACAGGCGCCCGCCTCGTCGCCCGGCTAGTTTTTTGTATTTTTTAGTAGAGACGGGGTTTCACCGTATTAGCCAGGATGGTCTCGATCTCCTGACCTCATGATCCGCCCGTCTCGGCCTCCCAAAGTGCTGGGATTACAGGCTTGAGCCACCGCGCCCGGCCAAAAATTTTTTTCTTAAAAAAAGAGAACACTTCCAAAGATTTTCCCTAAGAAAGAGAAGAAAATTTTAGGCAATAATTGCTTCACACTTTCAAATAAAGTACATATCCTTTCTTTAATAGGATCTAAGGCTTCAGGAGGGTGAGATGTGAAGATCGCTTTAGGCCAGGAGTTCAAGACCAACCTGGGCAATATAGCAAGACCCTATCTATTAAAAAAAAAGTAGGCTGGGCATGGTGGCTCACGCCTGTAATATCTGCACTTCGGGAGGCCAAGGTGGGCAGATCACCTGAGGTCAGGAGTTCAAGACCAGCCTGGCCAACATGGTAAAACTCCATCTCCACTAAAAACACAAAAAATTAGCTGGGTGTGGTAGCACATGCCTGTAATCCCAGCTACTCAGGAGGTGAGGCAGCAGAATCGCTTGAACCCTGGAGGCAGACATCATGCTACTGTACTCCACCCTGGGTGACAGAGTGAGACTCCATCTCAAAAAAAAAAAGAATCTAAGGTATTACAATGAGATAAAAAGGGAGGCTGGCAGAGCTAAGGAAAAAAATTAGGAAGTAAATCATGACATAACAAAAATTAAAAATTAATTAGAAGAACAAAGATAACAAAACCTTTTATTTTTGAGATAAGGTCTCACTCTGTCACTCCTGGGCTCAAGCAATCCTTCTGCCCCAACCTGCCGAGTAGCTGAGACTACAAGCGTGCGCCACCATGCCTGGCTAATTTTTTATTTTTTGTAGAGACGGGGTCTTGCTATGCTACCTAGGCTTTTCTCAAATACCTGGGCTCAGGCGATCCTCCCGCCTTGACCTCCCAAAGTGCTGGGATTACAGGCGTGAGCCACTACACCTGGCAGAGAACAGATATTTTATTTTTAAAAATAAGTAGAGAGTTTATTTGGGTGAAGTTTGAGGACTGCATATCAGGGTCATGGATTCACGTTGCCCTGCATATATGCTCCAGAACAGACACTTCGGAAAACCCCATCAGCCAAATGAAAAACAAGCTTTAGAAAAACAACACAAGGCAGGAGGGGACTGAGAGGGAGCAGGCAAACATCCAAATGAAACCAGAGAAAATATGATATATAAGGAGAGAGAAAAGGGAGAGCTAATGAACAGATAGTTGATGTTCTCAAACATCAATATAATAAAACAGAGAACAAATAAAACAGAAAAAAAATGTTAAGGAAGGCGATTTTCTATAAATGAAAATATGAATTGGTAGGTTAAAAGGGGTGACACTGGGTTCCTGGAAAAGTTAAAAATTTTCAAAACTGAAAAAGAACCTAGAGAAGTTACTAAACTACAAGGTAAAAGAATCTTATAAGCCATAATTTCGCAAACTATGCGCCAGCAGGCCAAACTGCCATCTGTGTTTGTAAATGAAGTTTTACTTGGCCAGGCGTGGTGGCTCGCGCCACTAATCCCAACACTTTGGGAGGCCGAGATGGGCAGATCACTTGAGGTCAGGAGTTTAAGGCCAGCCTGGACGACATGGTGAAACCCCATCTCTACTGAAAATATAAAAATTAGCCAGGTGTGGTGGCACACGTCTGTAATCCCAGCTACTCGGGAGACTGAGACAGGAAAATCGCTTGAGCCTGGGAGGCGGAAGCTACATTGAGCTGAGGTCACGCCACTGCACTCCAGCCTGGGGAACACAGCGAGACTTCATCTCAGAAAACAAAACAAAACAATACAGCAAAGCTCATCCATTTATGAGTGGGTTTTTGTGCCACAACTGCAGAGGTATCCGTGAGAGAGGCCATATGGCCCCCAAATCCTAATATTTATGATCCAGCCCTTTAAAAGAAATGTTTGTCAGTCCCTGTTATAACTATTCGGAAAAAGAAACAAGCTACATACATACAAAAAAAAAAAAAAAATAGGAAGAAGAAGTAGGCCAATCTCATACTTATCAGAATATAGAGGGAAATGCATTCACACTAGAAGACAGAATTCACAGAAGTAGCATTTCACCTTTTGTCTTTACAGAAGTATATTTGGCTGTTTTGTGAGACATTCTGGGGGAAAAGAAAAATAAATATAGATGGCAGAAGACAATGAAGAAGTCTGAAGGAGAAAGCATGTGGCCCAAGAATTCCAAAATCAGTTATTGCTTTCTACACGTAAAGGCAATAGAAAGACACTCCTGGCCAGGCGTGGTGGCTCACGTCTGTTAATCCCAGCCCTTCGGCAGGCTGAGGCAAGTGGATCACCTGAGGTCAGGAGCTCGAGACCAGCCTGGCCAACATGGTGAAAGCCCATTTCTACTCAAAATACAAAAATTACCCGGGCGTGGCAGTGCACGCCTATAATCCCAGCTACTTGGGAGGCTGAGGCAGGAGAATCGCTTGAACCCGGGAGGTGGAGGTTGCAGTGAGCCGAGATCCCGCCACTACACTCTAGCCTCGGTGGCAGAGTAAGACTCCATCTCAAAAAAAAAAAAAAAAAAAAAAAAATTACAGAGTTCCTTCTAATCTATATAATTCAATCACCATTAAGACATTCTAAAAACTGAAGACTTACAAGGCCTTATCTTTATAGAGAGATATACACAGAGATGAGAAGCAGCTAGCACTCACCTACAGCCTGAGAGGTGAATGCTGCTACAATCTGCGGACTGGCTAGAGCCTCCAGCCTGTTCTTCAGTGCCTCCAAGTGCACACACTTTTCTGAGTAGTCTGGTGTATCAACAAGCATCATTAAGCTGTTCTGCATACCTGTTAGCTTGGCAGAAATCACAGCTATGTCCTAGAAAAGACCAGAATAGAGGATATTTATTTTAAAAGACCCCTACTGCCTCAATTGGGAATAGATAAAATACATGAAAAGGCAACTCATCAAGCAAGAAAATGGGGCTGGGCATGGTGGTGGCTCATGCCTGTAATCCCAGCACTTTGGGAGATTGAGGCAAGAGGATCCCTTGAAGCCACGAGTTCAAGACCAGCCTGGTTAACATGGCAAGATCCAGTCTCTACAAACAGTAAAAATTAGCTGGGTGTGGTGGTGCGCACCTGTAGTCCCAGCTACTCAGGAAGTTAAGGCAGTAGGATCACTTGAGCCTAGAAAGTGGAGACTGCAGTTAGCCAAGATCACACTACTGCACTCCAGCCTAGGCAACAAAGACCCTGTCTCAAAAAAAAAAAAAAAAAAAAAAAAAACTGTACTCAAATAAATGCAAATTAAATTAAACAAGAAAGTGCCATTTTCCTGCTAACAAATTGGAAAACTGTTTGAAAAATCATAATAGGAATTGTTAGTGAGGGTACAAAGAAAAAAGACCATCTGTCTGGTATCATAAATTTAAATTTATACTGTCTTTCTGGAAGGCTATTAAGCAATATGTGCTAAGAGTTTTAAAAACATTCACATCCAGGCAGGGCACAATGGCTTACACCTAAAAATCCCAGCATTTTCAGAGGCTGAGGCAGGATTGCATGAGGCCAGGAGTTCGAGACCAGCCTGACCAACATAGCAAGACCTTGTCTTTACAAAACATTTTAAGAAATTGGCCAGGCAGCCAGGCGGGGTGGCTCACGCCTAGAATCCCAGCATTTTGGGAGGCCGAGGCTGAAGGATCACCTGAGGTCAGTAGTTTGAGACCAGCCTGGCCAACATGGTGAAACTCTGTCTCTGCTAAAAATATAAAAATTAGCCAGGCGTAGTGGCACCCACCCGTAATCCCAGCTACTCGGGAGGCTGAGGCAACAGAATCACTTGAACTCAGAAGGCAGAGGTTTGCAGTGAGTCGAGATCATGCCACTGGACTCCAGTTTGGGCGACAGAGCAAGACTCTGTCTCAAAAATAAATAAATAAACAAATAAACAAATAAATAAATAAAAATAGATATATTGTTGAGTGAAAAAACAAAGTGCAAAGCAGTGTTCACAATGAACTTTGTGAGAAAAAAGGGGCAGGGAACATAAATATGCATGTGTGTATCTAGAAGGATGGGCATAAAGCTGGTAACAGGGCTAGTCTGTACAAGAAAAATTGGCCCCTGGCCAGGAGTAGTGACTCACGCCTGGAATCCCCACACTTTGGGAGGCCGAGGAGGGCAGATCACCTGAGGTCAGTAGTTCAAGACCAGCCTGGCCAACATGGTGAAACTCCATCTCTACTAAAAATACAAAAATTAGCTGGGCATGGTAGTGCGTGCCTATAATCCCAAGTACACAGGAGGCTGAGGCAGGAGAATCACTTTAACCTGGGAGGTGGAGGCATCATGCCACTGTACTCCAGCCTGAGCTTCAGAATGAGACTCTATTTCAAAAGAAAAAAAAAAAAAGAAAATTCAAGGATTAAGGTGGGGTCAGGGTTAGGAAAAAAACTTATTTTACAGTTTATTCCTGTTTAATAAATTTGTTCCCATGTGCATTTGTAACTTTTTTTAAAAATTGACTGATAAATCATTCATTTTGCTTTACAATTGAGTAAGAGTTCTTCATAAGACACCATCTTACTTCATCCTTATATCCCAGGTTGAAAATATTACTATTTCCACACCTTGCAGCCTCAGAAGGGGTCAATAACCCACCAAGTCCCCATGGTATAAGGCTCTCCACTCCCCATGTTCCACCCTCTCATTCATTTACCCCCAACCTTCTCTGCCTGTGCTGGTTTTTGTTTTTTTCTTTTTTCTTTTTTTTTTTTTTTTTGAGACAGGGTCTTGCTCTGTCCCTCAGCACAGAGGTATGATCATAGCTTACTGTAGCCTTCAACTCCTGGGCTCAAGAGATCCTCCCGCCTCAGCCTCCTGAGTAGTTGGAACTACAAGTGTGCAGCACCACACTTGGCTAATTTTTAAAATTTTTTTTGTAGAGACAGGGGTCTCATTATGTTGCCCAGGCTGGTCTCAAACTCCTGGCCTCAAGTGATCCTCCCACCTCAGCATCCCAAAGAGCTGGGATTCTAGGCATGAGCTACTGTGCCTGGTGCCTGTACATCTTTATCGAGACTTCTCCGGAACTTACTCTGTGACTAAGAGGCTTCAGTCACACAGAAGGTGCAAGCTCAAGAGGCTGGAAACACACCGAGCAGCTTCAGATCCTCCCCACCCTGAGTCTGAAGGTTTCTGAATGCTGCTACTGGCTACCAACTCTTCCTTACGGTTTCAATGAATGCTATCTCTTTTGCTTTCTCCAAACCTCAAGTTCTTACTTCAATACCTTTCATAACATCCCCTAAACAAGAAACCTACCTGAGTCTTAAACGTCTCTTCAATATCAGCGCTCAACGTGCTCCACTTATCTGCTTCCTGAAGAGATTCAGCAGCAAGTTGCATTCTGGACTTCACCTGGTCAATTTCTACCAACACCTGAAAGAAACATGAGGGGTGAAAAATGAAGGGGTAGGTCCTTTTTCTCCATCTGCCACCAGGGACTTGAAATGTAAGTATGGTGGCTTGCTCCTGTCTTTAGGGAGCTTCTGTCTCCCAAAACACCAGTCATCTGGCTAAATTTATTCAGCAGTGCTGAAGAGATGAATCAGCTGAAAGACCCAAGCAAAAGCATCATTTCGGGGGGCCGGGCACAGTGGCTCACGCCTGTAATCCCAGCACTTTGGGAGGCCGAGATGAGAGGATCACTTGAGACCAGGAGTTCGAGACCAGCCTCGGCAACATGGTGAAACCCTGTCTCTACTAAAAATACAAAAATCAGTCGGGCGTGGTGTTGCACGTCTGTGATCCCAGCTACTCAGAAGGCTGAGGCACGAGAATCACTTGAACCTGGGAGGTGGAGGTTGTCATGAGCCGAGATTATGCCACTGTACTGCAGCCTGCACTCCAGCAACAAAGCCAGACTCTGTCTCAAAAAAAAGAGCATAGTTTGAGTGCTGGGCAGAATCTTGAGTGATGGCTGGCCTCCCAAAACACTGTGCTATTCTAAATCCTTTACGAGAGTGACCACCTTCCCAAAACAAGAATCACCATTTACGACAGGAGCCAAAATACCTGCATGGATTGAGATGTATCCTGTTCAAATTTTTTAATGTCCTCCTTGACAAGAATCATCTGTTCTTTCAGGAAAGATGCCTCCTGTTTTAGGGCTTCAACATCACGGAGCACTTTGGGCATGTTCTGGAGAGCCTGGTGACTTGTTTCTGCAGTTAAAAAAAAAAAAATCAAGAACAGCGATAGCCACAAAAGGTGAAAGCTGGACCAGTCAGCAGTAAAAAATAGAAAACAAATCAGACAACAGAAAGGAAACACACGACCAACCAAATAGTTTTTGGAGCCTGTAGAAAATATGGGGCAGGAGACGAGATGGGCAGTGAGGTCGCCCCTGCCAGGATCACATCCCCAGACTGATGGGAAAGGGCCTTTGATTTCACAAGGAATGAACAATAAACCTGTCCCAACACCAACCTGCCACCACCAGTGAAATCATAACTCCATTTGTAAGAAGGCATGTCCCAGGGGCTTTGCATACACTGTATTACTTAATGTCCATGGCTGTCAGTAGCAGCCACTTCCTACTGATAAGAAAACTCAGAGAGGTTAAAGTAACTTGCCCAGGATCTTATAGAGCTAAAACTAAGCCTCACATGGGTCTGGCCCCAATGCCTGCTTTCCATGGTCTTTTTTTTTTTTTTTTTTTTTTTTGATAGAGTTTCACTGTGTCACCCAAGCTGGAGTGCAGTGGTGCAATTTCAGCTCACTGCTACCTCTGCCTCCAGGGTTCAAGTGACTCTCCTGCCTCAGCCTCCCGAGTAGCTGGGATTACAGGCGCCCGCCACCACATCTGGCTGATTTTTTGTATTTTTAGTAGAGATTGGGTAGAGACTGGGTTTCACCATGTTGGCCAGGTCACAAACTCCTGACCTCAGGTGATCCACCCGCCTCGGCCTCCCAAAGTGCTGGGAAGACAGGTGTGGCCACCACGCCTGGCCTATTTTAAAATTATTTTTGATACAGGGTCTCACTCGGTTGCCCAGACTGGAGTGCAGTGGCGAAATCACAGCTCAGCCTCCTGGCTGCAACCTCAGCCTCCTGGTCTCAGGTGACCCTCCCACTTCAGTCTCCCGAGTAGCTACAGGCACACACCACCAGGACTGAACAATTTTTATATATTTTGTAGAGACAGAGTTTTGCCATGTTGCCCAGGCTGGTCTCAAACTCTTGGGCTCAAGGGACCTGCCTGGCTAGGCCTCCCAAAATGCTGGGATTATAAGTGTGAGCCACAACGTCAAGCCTAAAAATATCTTAAATCTACCCATTACTCATCATCTTCACCACCATCACCCCAGTTGAAGCCACTATCATCTCTTTTCTGGACCTCAGCAATAGCCTCCTGAACCATGTTACTCCGCTGCTTAAAAATCCTACAATGCCTTATTTTAAAATTAAATTCAAACTCTATTTATTTATTTATTGGGACAGAGTCTACCTCTGTCGCCCAGACTGGAGTGCAGTGGCACAAACTCAGCTCACTGCAACCTCTGCCTCCTAGGTTCAAGCAATTCTCCTACCTCAGCCTCCCATGTAGCTGGGATTACAGGCATGCACCACCATGTCGAGCTAATTTTTATATTTTTAGTAGAGATGGGGTTTTGCTGCATAGGTCACGCTAGTCTCAAACTCCTGGTCTTGGGTGATCCACCCACCTTGGCCTCCCAAAGTGCTGGGATTACAGGCATGAGCCACTGCACCCGGCCTTAAATTCAAACTCTTTAACGTGACACTGAAATCCCTCCATAGCACTCTAACCTGGGTGACAGAACAAGACCCTGTTTCTTAAAAATAAAGAAAAAAAATAAAATCCCTGGCCAGGCATGGTGGCTCACACCTGTAATCCCAGCAGTTTGGGAGGCCGAGGCAGGCAGATCATGAGGTCAAGAGATCAAGGCCATCCTGGCCAACATGGTGAAACCTTGTCTCTACTAAAAATACAAAAATTAGCTGGGCATGGTGGTACACACCTGTAGTCCCAGCTACTCAGGAGGCTGAGGCAGGAGAATCACTTGAACCTGGGAAGTGGAGGCTGCAGTGAGTCAAGATTGCGCCACTACACTCCAGCCTGGCGACAGAGTGAGACTGTCTCAAAAATAAATAAATAAATAAATAAAAATAAAATCCCTCCATAACGTGGCCCCTGTGGACCTCTCCAATCCAACACTGGGTCTTGTTCAACAGTGTGTTTTTAGAACCTAGAAAAGAGTTTGTTCGGCCGGGCGCGGTGGCTCAAGCCTGTAATCCCAGCACTTTGGGAGGCCGAGACGGGCGGATCACGAGGTCAGGAGATCGAGACCATCCTGGCTAACACAGTGAAACCCCGTCTCTACTAAAAAAATACAAAAAAACTAGCCGGGCGAGGTGGCGGGCGCCTGTAGTCCCAGCTACTGGGGAGGCTGAGGCAGGAGAATGGCGTAAACCCGGGAGGCGGAGCTTGCAGTGAGCCAAGATCAGGCCACTGCACTCCAGCCTGGGCGACAGAGCGAGACTCCGTCTCAAAAAAAAAAAAAAAAAAAAAAAAAAAAAAGAGTTTGTGCCCAATGCAAATTTGTTGACTGACTAAATGAAGAAATCAGTCCTCCAATTTGGGGTCCTCAACATGTGCTTGAACAGCTACAATCAACTTTCTTCATCGCAGACTTGGGCCCTTGTCTCATCTTGCATAAAAATAAATGACGCCTTAAACCTATGAAGGCTACCTGCTGCCTAAGAAATAAAAGCCAAACTCGAAGGCTCGCCAGAAAGGTCTTTCGCAGGCTGATCCCAATCTCTTTATCTGCCTCATCTTCAGTTACATTTCCCCTACAAAAGTGTGATTCTCTAATAACACTACTAATTATCTTGTCTCACTCTGTCCCCCAAATTGGAGTGCAGTGGTGCAATCCTAGCTCACTGCAACTTCGAACTTCTAGGCTCAAGCAATCCTCCAGAGTAGCTGGACTACAAGCATGAACCACCATGCTGGCTAGTTTTTTAATTTTTTGTAGAGATAGGGTCTTGCTCCATTATCTAGGCTGGTCTGGAACTCCTGGCCTCAAGCGATGCTCCCACTTCAGCTTCCACTTCAGCTTCCCAAAGCACTGAGATCACACCCAGACTGTTTACTGATATTATTCATGCAGCTCTTTTTGAACTTCTCACCTTTCCCTGGATTACGCCTTCTTATAGCCACACTCCTGTGTATATGTTACTCTCTCTCTCTAATACCAAGGAAGTAGTGACGTATGATGGTTAAGGGCCTGGGCTCTGGAGCCAACTGTCTGGGTTCAGTCCAGGCTCCCCATTCATTAGGAACATGATGCTGAGCAAGTTACTTAACTTCTCTCAACCTCAGTTTCTACAAGTCTATAGTGGGCATAATAACCGTGCCTACCTCTAAGGATAACTGTCAGGTTTAAATTAGATAACCATGCTCGAAAGCAGGTACTGTTCACATTTAGGCCAGGACAATTCTTCATTGTGAAAGATTGTACCAAGCACTGCAGGACATTAAGCATCACTGGGTCCTCCCACTAAATGTCTTATATCTGAATGTCACTGCAACGTTCCCCACTACTGCGACAACTGAAAAAGCTCCCGCAAGCCAGGCGCAATGGCTCATGCCTGTAATCCCAGCACTTTGGGAGGCTGAGGCCGGCGGATCACCTGAGGTCAGGAGTTCGAGATCAGTCTGACCAACATGGAGAAATCCCGTCTCTACTAAAAATACAAAATTAGCCAGGCATGGTGGCGCATGCCTGTAAACCCAGCTACTCGGGAGGCTGAGGCAGGAGAATTGCTTAAACCCGGGAGGCGGAGGTTGCAGTGAGCCGAGATCACGCCATTGCACTCCAGCCTAGGCAACAAGAGTGAAACTCCATCTCAAAAAGAAAAAAGAAAAAAAAGCTCCCACCAATTTCCAAATATTCCCTGTTCCTGAGGACAGGAACAAGGATAAGGGGAGGCGAGGAGGGCACTGCAACCCATGTTTGAGAATCACTTGGTTAATACATATAGAGCACTAAAAAGAGTGTCTGACATGTACCAAACTTCGTATATGTGCTATCATACCATTATTATTATTATTATTTTTGAGATAGTGTCTCGCTCTGTCACCCAGGCTGGAGTGCAGTGGTGGGATCTCTGTTCACTGCAACCTCTGCCTCCTGGGTTCAAGCGATTCTCCTGATTCAGCCTCCCAAGTGTCTGGGACTACAGCGTATGTCACCACACCCACCTCTAATTTTGTACATTTAGTAGAGATGGGGTTTCACCATGTTGGCCAGGCTGGTCTCGAACCCCCGACCTCAGGTGATTCACTCACCTCGGCCTTCCAAAGTGCTGGGATTACAGGCACAAGCCACTGCGCCCAGCCAGTTTGCTGTTATATTATTATTAATGTCCTTTCCTCTTTGTCCTACAAAGTTTTCCTTCAAGGTCTAACACAAGGGAAGTGCTTTATGATTCTCCTAAACATGACGTAACTGCACCCTCCTGCCAGCTCTCACAACTCCAGATTCTATTCTGAGTAAAGCCACCCCTCACTGTAATTTACTGTGTTTCTATCTTCCCCATAGGCGGCAAGCTCCAGCAAGATAAACTTTTCCTCCCCACTGCCCATTTCTGGACACATGCATAGTTGATGCTCAATAATTAGTAAAAGATGCAAGGTACAATAAAGAATATGGGCTGGGGATCACGAGGTCAGGAGATCAAGACCATCCTGGCTAACATGGTCAAACCCCGTCTCTACTAAAAATACAAAAAATTAGCTGGGCGTGGTAGCAGGTGCCTGTAGTCCCAGCTACTTGGAAGGCTGAGGCAGGAGAATGGCGTGAACCCGGGAGGCAGAGCTTGCAGTGAGCCGAGATCGTGCCACTACACTCCAGGCTGGGCAACACAGCGAGACTCTGTCTCAAAAAAAAAAATATGGGTTGGGCGCGGTGGCTCACACCAGTAATCCCAGCACTTTGGGGGGCAAAGGCTGGAGGATCACCTGAGCTCAGGAGTTTGAGACCAGCCTGGACAACACAGTGAGACCCCATCTCTACAAAAAATCAAAAAATAAGCTTGGCATGGTGGCACATGCCTGTGGTCCCAGTTATTTAGGAGGCTGAGACAGGAGAATTCATTGAGCCCGAGAGGTGAAGCTGAAGTGAGCACTGATCACACCACTGCACTGTGGCCTGGTTGACAAAGTGAGATCCTGAAAAAAAAAAAAGGAAGGAAAGAAGAAAGGAGAGAGAGAGAGAGAGAAAGAGAGGAAGAGAGGAAGAGAGAGAGAGAGGGAGAGGAAGGAAAGAAAGAAGGAAGGAAGGAAAGAAGGAAGGAAGGAAAGAAGGAAGGAAGGAAAGAAGGAAGGAAGGAAGGAAGGAAGGAAACAATCTGCAGTGAAATAAAGCCCCCTCCCTACCTTTTCTTAAACAATGGGCACACCTGGCTGGGCGCAGCGGCTCGTGCCTGTAATCCCAGCACTTTGGGAGGCCGAGGTGGGTGGATCACTTGAGGTCAGGAGTTTGAGACCAGTCTGGCCAACATGATGAAACCCTGTCTCTACTAAAAATACAAAAATTCGCCCGGTGTGGTGGCAGGCACCTGCAATCCCAGCTACTCAGGAGATTGAGGCAGGAGAATCACTTGAACCCAGGAGGCGGAGGTTGCAGTGAGCTGAGATGGTGCCACTGCACTCCAGCCAGGGGGATAGAGCGAGACTTCGTCTCAAACAAACAAACGAACAAACAAAAATGGGAACATCTCTTGGACCATCCACTCCCAGTGGAAGCAGTCTGTTTGGTCTTTCCATCTGAACCTAAGAGAGAGACTTGTGTGCAGTATGTACTGAATCAACACACGGTGAATAAAACTCAAGTCGAGGAGTTATATGAAATGGTTGCCAGTGCATGTTATTTTTTATAATTTAACTTATCCTCAAAAAATGGTTTAGGCCAGGTGTGGTGGCTCACGCTAGTAATCCTAGCACTTTGGGAAGCCAAGATGGGAGGATCACTTGAGGTCAGAAATTTGAGATCAACCTGGGCAACATAGTGCGACCTTGTCTCTAAAAACAATTTTTTTTTTTTTTAATTAGCCAGGCAAGGTGGCACATGCCTATAGTCCCAGTTACTTGGGAGGCTAAGGCGAGAGGATTGTTTGAACCCAGAGTTTGAGGCTGCAGTGAGCTATGATGGTATCGCTGCATTCCAGCTTGGGCAGCAGAATGAGGAATGAGACTCTGTCTCAAAAAAAAAAAATGGTTTAAGTCTCTACTGAGACCAGCCTATCTTCCTCAGCTGACATAAAATCCACCAAAACAATGTTTTCCAGATCTGTATCATTCCCTTACACCTAGACTGTAATACTTTTTTTTCCAGATATAAGGATCTGATGGCTATTCCTTCATACTCTCAAAATTCACTTTTTTTTTTTCTTTTACAGTTTATTGTTTGGTACAAAACAGGCTCCTTAACTCTTTGAATAAACATCTCATAGACTCCTGCTCCTAGATTACAAAAAGTCAAAGCCAATTTTCTTTGACACTGGGCCCTTGACTCTGACATTCAAGTCACCATAACAGAAACGGCGCTGTTCTATCTTACGTTCTAGAAGGTGCCTCAACAAGACATGTTAAGAACTGGTTAAAACTTGTAGCATTTAAAAAGATCCATCTTGTCTTCCAATGCCTATGGATAATAACAAAAAGGGAATCCCAGAGATCTGCTATTGAGTTAGAGAAGGACAACTGCAATAAGATCCACTCTTTTAGGTTCCAAAAGGAAACTTGAGGCCAGATGTGGTGGCTCACAGGTGTAATCACCAGCACTTTGGGAGGCCAAGACTGGAAAACCCATTGTGCCCAGGAATTTGAATTTGAGACCAGCCTGGGAAACACAGTAAGATCCCATCTCTACATTTTTTTTTTTTTTTAAACAAAATTTGCGGGCGTGGTGGCTCGTGCCTGTAGTCCCTGCGACTCAGGAGGCGAAAGGATCGCTTGAGTGCAGGAGTTTGAGGCTGCAGTGAGCTATGATCGAGCCACTGCACTCCAGCCTGGGCAACAGAGCGAGACCCTGTTTCAAAAGAAAAAACAGAAAGAAAGAAAAGAAAAAGGAAACTTATAGCCCAGCCAGAGGAGGAAAAGCAACACCCAAAATTAGCAAGTGTGCAAGACAGCCCGGCCCCCAGCTGAGACTCCCGCTGATGTGATCAGGACTTCGGGGCTTGTTCTCTTGCCGAGGGTATTTGCTGTCCATGCGTGCACCGCCCACCCGAGTGCCCCACGCAAGTTCGGTGACCTCTGCCCAGCCAAGAGCAGGGGAGGGTCCCGCGGCCAGGGCCCCGCGCGGCTCACCCTCCACGGCGTGGTTCACCTCTTGGATGAACAGCTGCAGCTTCATCACCAGGGTGGCTGCGTGGCCATCCGCCTTCCCGGACGCCGCCTCCTTGGAGCCGGCCCTGAAGGCCGCATTGATCCACTCCTTCACGTCGAAGTCGTCTGCCAGGAACTTGGAGAAGTCCATGGCGGCACTGTCTAAGGCCTGGCGTCCAGGACTTAAGAGTTGGCTTCGAGCGGCAACGGGGATGCAGAAGCGAGCGAGCCTGAGAGAGCACCGAGGCTAGTCTCCGAGGCGAACCCCAGAAACTCCAGGACAAATAACTTGCCCCTTTGCGCTTCTCTGTTCAGCCCACTCAGGTTGCGACTGGGAATGACCCTCGCCGCCCGCCGTTCTTCTTCCGGAAATCGTTGGCTGTTACCATAGCGACTGCGGGCGTCCGGAGCGCTGAGCAGAGCTGGGTGTGGGAAGAACGCCCAGGACTGAGAGCTCCTGGCACCGACGAACATCCTACGTCAGCTACCATTTGCCGAGGACTAAACTATGTGCTTACTATAAAGCCCTGACATACATTAGCGCATTTATGCGGTGGCTTGCGCCTGTAATCCCAGCTCTTTAGGAAGCTGACGCGGGAGAATCGCTTGAGGCCAGGAATTCGAGGACAGCCTGGGCAACAGTGGAGCGCATTGGGCAGCAATGGAGTGCGATTGAACGATCTCTGCTCACTGCAGCCTCAAATTCCAGGGCAATTGAACGATCTCAGCCCACTGTAGCCTCAAATTCCTGGGCTCAATCGATCCTCCCACCTCCGCCTCCAGAGTAGTTGGGACTACAGGCGCGCGACCACACGCCCAGCTCCCTCTCCCTCTCCCTCTCTCCCTCTCTCCCTCTCTCCCTCTCCTCTCTCCCTCCCCTCCCCTCTCTCCTCCAAGTTGTGACCGAGTCTTGTTCTGTCGCCCAGGTTGGAGTCAGGTGACGCAATCTCGGCTCACTGCAACCTCCGCCTCCCAGGCTCAAGCGAATCTCTTGCCTCAGCCTCCTGAGTAGCTGGGATTACTGCAAGTACCTGCCACCATGCCTGGCTAATTTTTGTATTTTTAGTAGAGAGGGGGTTTCACCATGTTGGCCAGGCTGGCCTCGAACTCCCAACCTCAGGTGATCCGCCCGCCTCGGCCTCCCAAAGTGCTGGGATCACAGGCGTGAGTCACTTCGTCTGGCCTAATTATTTTCTTAATGATGTGCTTTTAGATGCAGACCTTTTAAAGTTTGATTAAGTTCCTTATCACCTTTTTTTTAATGGATCATGCTTTTGGTGTTGCAGCTGAGAAATCTGCATAACCCATAGTCATAAACAATTTCTCAGCCTGGGCAACATAGGAAGACCCCGTCTCCGCAAAAAATTTAAAAATTAGCCGGGTGTGGTGGCGTGCGCCTGTAGTCTCAGCTACTCAAGAAGCTGGGGTGAGAGGATTGCCTGAGCCCAGGAGGTCGAGGCTGCAGTGAGCTGTGATCATGCCACTGCACTCCAGCCTGGGTGACAGAGCGAGACTCTGTCTCGAAAAGAAAAGAAGAAAAGGTAGGGGAAGGTATGAAGGTATTCTTTAGGTTCTAAAGTTTTATGTTGTTTCAAGAGTGGGACCAACCCAAGGGGAAGAACAAGATGTCATCCTTGGAAACCCTACAGGGGAGTTTTCCAGGGTGGCCTGTTGTTGGGGTATGAGTGGCTGGCTGCCATCTTCATGCCTGATAGCCACTGGTTTTTCATTGGCATCTCCCTTGGTTTGTCTCAGTCTTCTGGGTTGAGTAGGTTTTAACTGGGGTAACCCTTCTGCTAGGAGTCCAATTATTTGGGGGGAGGGGAGAGGAGGGAAGGAGAGAGGAGGGGAGCAATGCGGGGATGGGAGAAGAGGGGAGGGGAGGCGAGGGGAGCAATCTGATAGTGTAAGTCCTCTTACTTTGTTCTTGTTAAAAATTTAGGCCGGGTGCAGTGGCTCACGCCTGTAATCCCAGCGCTTTGTTAGGCGGAGGCGGGCGGATCACGAGGTCAGTAGTTTGAGATCAGCCTGACCAACATGTCAAACCCCGTCTCTACTAATAATGCAAAAATTAGCGGGGCATGGTGGCACGCACCTGTAATCCCAGCCACTCAGGAGGCAGAGGCAGGAGAATCGCTTGAACCTGGAAGGCAGAGGTTACAGTGAGCCGAGATCCGGCACTGCATTCCAGCCTGGGCAACAGAGCCAGACTCCATCTAAAAAATAAAAATAAAAATAAAAATAAAAAATAAAAAAAAATTCCTGCTGGAATTTTTATAGGGATTATGTTGAATTGTTGAACTGATGGATTAATTTTAGAAGAATTCCCATCGTGACAATATTGACTCTTCCAGTCCATAACGTGAAACGCCTCTTCATTTATTTAGATTGGAATTTTTTAGCCTTGGCACTATTGAGGCCAGATAATTTTTGGTTATGGAGGCTGTCCTATGCATTGTAAGATATTTCGCAGCATCCCTGGTTGCTACCTATTGGGAGCAACCTCCTCTCCTCCAAGTTGTGACAAGCAAAAATCTGTCCATACAGTGCCAAGTGTCCCCTAGTGGGAATCACCCCTGGGAATTTAGATCTGATTTAGATTTTCTTTAATTTCTCTCAGCAATATTTTGTAGTTTTCATTGTATAATACAAGTCTTGCACTTATTTTATTTATTTATTTATAAGTATTTCCTTTGCCGGGCACAGTGGCTCGTACCTGTAATCCCAGCACTTTGGGAGGCCGAGGCAGGTGGATCACAAGGTCAGGAGTTTGACAGGAGACCAGCCTGCCCAACATGGTGAAACCCCATCTCTACTGAAAATACAAAAATAGCCTGGCGTGGTGGTGTGTACCTGTAATCCCAGCTACCCAGGAGGCTGAGGCAGGAAAACTGCTTGAACCCGCGAGGCAGAGGTTGCAGTGAGCAAAGATTGCGCCACTGTAATCCAGCCTGGGTGACAGAGTGAGACTCCGTCTCAAAAAATAAATAAATAAAATAAAATAAGTCTTTCCTTTTAATGCTACTGTGAATGGAATTTTCTTAATTTTCATAGTTTCTTGTTACAGAAAAACGATTATTATTATTATTATTATTTTTTTTTTTTTTTTGGTGACAGAGTCCCGCTTTGTCCCACAGGCTGGAGTACAGCAGGGCAATCTCAGCTCACTGCAACCTCCGTCTCCCAGATTCAAGCAATTCTCCCGCCTCAGCCTTCCAAGTAGCTGGGATCACAGGCATGCACCACCAAGCCCGGCTAATTTTGTATTTTTAGTAGAGACGGGGTTTTGCCATGTTGGTCAGGCTGGTCTCAAACTTCTGACCTCAGGTGACCCACCCACCCGGGCCTCCCAAAGTGCTGGAATTACAGTCATGAGCCACGGTTCTCAGCCTGAATCAGTTGTTAATAATGAGTTTAACTATGTAACAAACCTGCACTTGTACACCTAAACCTAAAAGTTTAAAAATACATGGCCCCTTATTAAAAATTGTCCATTTTGGGCTGGGCACAGTGACTCACGCCTGTAATCTCAGCACTTTGGGATGCCGAGGCAGGCAGATTACTAGCTCAGGAGTTTGAGATCAGCCAACATGGTGAAACACTGTCGCTACTAAAAATACAAAAAATTAGCCGTTTAGCTAGGTGTGGTGGCGGACACCTGTAATCCCATCTACTTGAGAGGCTGAGGCAGGAGAATTGCTTGAACCTGGGAGGCAGAGGTTGCAGTGAGCCAAGATCAGGCCACTGCACTCTAGCCTGGGTGACAGAGCAAGACTCTGTCTCAAAAAAACAAAACAAAATAAAACAAAACAAAAGAACCAACTTTGACTTTGTTAATTTTTTTCTATTCAACTTTGTTAATTTCTTTTTTCTAGTTTTCATTTTCTATTATTGATCTCTGTGCTAATCAGTTTCCTTTCTTTCTTTGAATTTAGTTTGCTCTTTGGTGTATTAAAGTAGAATCTTAGGTTACTGATTTGAAATACTTTCTTTTCTCATATAAGCATCTAAAATTACTAATTTTTCCCTCATAGTCTAATGGCTAGGAAAAAATAAAATGACAAAGCAAGACACTGTCTCTACAAAAAACTTTAAAAAATTATCTAGCCATGGTGGTTTGCACCTGTAGTCCCAGCTACTCAAAAACCTGAGAGTCCAGAGATCATTTGAGCCCAGGAATCCCAGGCTGCAGTGAGCTATCATAGTGCCACTGCACTCCAGCCTGGGTGACAGTGTGAGAGCATCTCTAAAAAAACTTTCCTCTGAGGCCAGGCGCAGTGACTCATGCCTGTAATCCTAGCACTTTGGGAGGCCGAAGCGGGTGGATCACCTGAGGTCAGGAGTTCATGACCAGCCTGACCAATATGGTGAAACCCTGTCTCTACTAAAAACGCAAAAACTAGCCAGCCATGGTGGTGGGCGCCTGTAGTCCCATCTATTCAGGAGGCTGAGACTGGAGAATCACTTGAACCCAAGAGGCGGAGGTTGCAGTGAGCCAAGATCATGCATGCCATTGCAGTGACAAAGCAAGACTCCATTAAAAAAAAAAAAAATCCTCTGAAGCATTGCTCTAGCTGTAATTCATAAATTTTGATGTTTTCATTTTGTTTGATTCTAAATGTTTTAAATTTTCTTGTGACTCATTTAACCCATGGGTTATTTAGGGGTTATTTAGAAGCATGTTAATTTCCAAATAGTTTGGGTATTTGCTTGGATTTCCCTGTTGTTGATTTCTAATTCAAGTTCCTGTGATTAGAAAACATACTTGGTATAAATTTAATATATATATATATATATATATATATATATATATATTATATATATATATAATTATTTTTTTTTTTTTTTTTTTTTTTTTTTTTGGAGGCAGAGAGTCTCGTCCGTCTCTGGACCAGAGTGCAGTGAACACAATCTTGGCTCACTGCAACCTCCAACCTCCCCAGGTTCAGCTATTCTCCTTGCCTCAGCCTCTCAAGTAGCTGGGGACTACAGGCACCTGCCACTACACTTGGCGAATTTTTTTTTTTGAGACGGAGTCTTGCTCTGTCGCCCAGGCTGGAGTGCAGTGGCGCGATATCCGCTCACTGCAAGCTCCACCTCCCGGGTTCACGCTGTTCTCCTGCCTCAGCCTCCCGAGTAGCTGCAACTACAGGTGCCCGCCACCATGCCCGGCTAATTTTTTGTATTTTTAGTAGAGACAGGGTTTCACCATGTTAGCCAGAATGGTCTCAATCTTCTGACCTCATGATCCGCCCGCCTCAGCCTCCCAAAGTTCTGGGATTACAGGTGTGAGCCACCACGCCCAGCTGGTTTATGTTCTTTTATTATTTATAGAGCTGGCATCAAGCTTTGCTGCCAAGGTTGGTTTCAAAATCCCTCAGGGATTCAAGCAATCCCGTCTCAGCCTCCCAAGGTGCTGAGATTGCAAGCATGAGCCACTGTGCCCAGCCCTTAAATTCTTTTAAATTTATTGAGACTTGTTTAATGGCCTAGCATTGGTCTATCCTGAAGACTGTTCCATGTGCACTTGAAAATATGTATCTGCAGTCATTGGGTGGAGTGTGGTATATATTTTAGCTGCATTAATAGTGTTGTTCAACTATTTTATATCCTTGCTGATTTTCTATATAGTTGTTCTGTCATTACTGAAGGTAAGGTATTGAAATCTCCAATTATTATTATTTTTGAGAGAGTCTTGCTCTGTCATCCAGGCTGGAGTGCAGTGGCACGATCTCGGCTCACTGCAAATTCGCCTCCTGAGTTCAAGCGATTCTCCTGCCTCAGCCTCCTGAGTAGCTGGGATTACAGGCGTGTGCCACCACGCCCAGCTAATTTTTGTATTTTTTAGTAGAGACGGTGTTTCACCATGTTGGTCAGGCTGGTCTTAAACTCCTGACCTCGTGATCCACCCGCCTTGGCCTCCCAAAGTGCTAGGATTACGATCATGAGTCACTGTTCCTGGCCCTACTATTTATTTATATTTTTTGGAGACAGAGTTTCGCTCTTCTTGGCCAGGCTGGAGTACAATGGTGCGATCTTGGCTCACCGCTACCTCCACCTCCCAGATTCAAGTTATTCTCCTGCCTCAGCCTCCCGAGTAGCTGGGATTACAGGCATACCCCACCACACCCGGCTAATTTTGTATTTTTAGTAGAGAGGGTTTCTCAATGTTGGTCAGACTGGTCGTGAACTCCCAACCTCAGGTGATCCACCCACCTCAGCCTCCCAAAATGCTAGGATTACGGGCATAAGCCACCGTGACTGGCCTCCAATTATGATTGAATTGTCAATTTTTACACTCGATTGTATTACTTTTTGCATTAGGTATTTTGGGGCTTTGATGTGAGGTGCATATACATTTTATAATTTTGTCTTCCTAGTATATTGATCTTTTATCATTATTAAATGTTTTTTGTCTCTAGTAATACTTCTGTCTTAAAGTCTATCTTTGTGCCAGATGCGGTGGCTCACACCTGTAATTCCAGCCCTTTGGGAGGCCGAATCACTTGAGGTCAGGAGTTCAAGACCAGCCTGGCCAATATGGTGAAACCTTGTTTCTACTAAAAATACAAAAATTAGCCAGGCATGGTGGTGGGCCCTGTAATCCCAGCTATTTGGGAGACTAAGGCAGGAGAATCGCTTGAATCCAGGAGGTGGAGGTTGCAGTGAGGTGAGAACACACCACTGCACTGCAGCCTGGAAGACAGAGCAAGACTCTGTCTCAAAAAAAAAAAAAGCTATTTTGTGAGTGATATTAACATAGCCACTCCAGCTTTCTTATGATTACTACTTGCATGGCTAATTTTTTATCCTTTACTTCTGATTTGTGAACCTAAGTGTAACTTTTGCAGACAGCATAGAGTTGGCATTTGGTGGTGGTGATGTTTTCAATCCAGTATGACAGTTTCCGCCTTTTTGGAGACAGGGTCTGACTCTGCCACCCAGGCTGGAGTGCAGTGATGTCATCTTGTCTCACCACTGCCTCCTCTGCAACCTCTGCCTCCTGGGCTCAAGCCAACCTCCCACCTCAGCCTCCCGAGTGGCTGGGACTACAGGCACATGCCACCATTCCCAGGTAATTTTCTGTAGAGACAGGGGTTTCACTGTGTTGCCCAGGGTGGTTTCAAACTCCTGGGCTCAAGCAATCCTCCCATCTCAGCTTCCCAAAGTGCTGGGAACACAGGCTCGGGCCACCACGTGGTTTCCTCACAGCCTTTTGAGTTAAGGCAGGTAGTTATTTCTATTTCCAAAAGAGGAAACTGAAGCTAAGATGAGGCTATGCTGTAGAGAAACTTGAATGCTAGGGCAACTGATTTTACTTAATCCAAAAAGATATGCAGTACTAATTATATATGATTAGAGATGTAGTAGGGTCAGGCTAGGCATGGTGGCTCATGCCTGTAATCCCAGCACTTTGAGAGGCCAGGAGTACAAGACTAGCCTGGGCAACATGGTGAGGCCCTCATCTCTACAAAAACTTAAAACTTCGTCAGGTGTGGCAGCATGCATCTATCTGTAGTCTTAGCTACTTGGGAGGCCAAACTGGGAGGATCGCTAGAGCCCAGGAGCTTGAGGCTGCAGTGAGCTATGACCATGCCACTGCACTCCAGCATGTCTCTTAAGAAAAACTGGTCACGTAAAGAAGGCACAAGAAGAACACCATGTGACAATGAAGGCAAAGGCTGGAGTTACGCAGCTGCAGGCTAAGGAAGTCTAAGATGGTGGAAACCAGCAACCACCAAGAGGGAGAACCATGGCCCCAATATTAGACTCCTACCCTGCAGAACTAAGACAACACATCTATTGACTTAAACCACCCAGCTTGCGGCACATTGTCATAGCAGTTCTAATGAACGAATACAGAGAAAAATAAACATTTTGACTGTTACTTTGGGTTTGTTTATTGCAGCTGATCCTGATCTTAACAAAGGGTACAGATTTTTTTTTGTTTTTTTGTTTTTTGAGATGGAGTCTCGCTCTGTCGCCCAGGCTGGAGTGCAGTGACGCGATTACAGCTCACTGCAACCTCCGCCTCCCGGGCTCACGCCATTCTCCTGCCTCAGCCTCCCAAGCAGCTGGGATTACAGGTGCCCACCACCACGCCCGGCTAATTTTTTTGTATTTCTAGTAGAGACGGGGTTTCACCGTGTTCGCCAGGATGGTCTCGATCTCCTGACCTCGTGATCCGCCCGCCTCGGCCTCCCAAAGTGTTGGGATTACAGGCATGAGCCACCGTGCCCGGCCTTTTTTTTTGTTTTTTGAGATGGAGTCTTGCTCTGTTGCCCAGGCTGGAGTGCAGTGGCATGATCTCAGCTCACTGCAAGTCTACTTTCTGGGTTCAAGCGATTTCCAGCTAATTTTTGTACTTTTAGTAGATGGGGTTTCACCATGTTGGCCAGGCTGGTCTCAAACTCCTAACCTCATGATCCTTCGCCTTGGCCTCCCAAACTGCTAGGATTACAGGCATGAGCCACCACACCCAGCTGGTATGGTCAGATTTTATTACCAACCTTTTCTGCTGCCTATAAAAATATTCAAAAGTTATCAGTATTCTTAGCACAATTTCTGTGGTTTTATGAGAAATTGCGTTGCGAAATGAACAGTGATGAAATGGAAGTCACCACTGTTACAATGGTTAAAAAAATCTCAGATGTGAAGATGATTTGAGAAACAGCACCTAAATTTATAGAGTATCTATTGTATCTGCTATTTTGTACACCTCATTAAAGTCTCACCAAAATGTGTGAAGTAGACTTCTAACATTTTTACCATTTATGGATATAAAAACTGAGACCCAGAGATTACTGACTTGCCCAGGTGGCAAAAAACTAGAAATTGAACCTGGCTCCCCAGCCCATACTTGGTTCACTCTAGTGCACAGGGCTGCCAGAATCGAGACAAGAGAGGGTTGCCAGGGAAAAGTCCAGTCTGCTTGGGCGCCTGGGAATGGTGCCAGCGGGAGGGAGAGGATACAAGGAAACTATGAGGGAATTGCTACCGAGTTTTAACATGCAGAACTTTCAACACATAAATGCTTGATTTGTACCATATGAGCTCAGGGAAGAGTGTGGAGTTACGTTTCTAAGTAATTCATACTGATAATGGCATTATCTCTAAGCTATCTATAGTGTTATATGAAAAGAACAAAACACAGAACAGTACACTATGTTTTCTTGAACATGCCTAGAATCCCTCTGAAAAGACAGAGGAGGGTGGTAACTGGGTGGAAAGAATTTTCACCTTTCGTAATTTTGAATCATGTCAATGTCTTTGTCTTAAAAGCCAACATTGAGCATAAAAAATAAGGTTTTATTTTCAGCTTAGATTTTAGAAAGCTCAGATAAAATTGAAAGAAATTTTCTAATTCCATGACCCAAAGATTACCACTGTGACATGTGCACACGAACATCTTGGTGCATCACTTGACTTTAAAACAAACTGGGGTTAGGACATGGTGACTCATGCCTGTAATCCCAGCACTTTGGGAGGTCAAGGCAGGAGGAACGCTTGAGCCCAGGAGACCAGCCTGGGCAACACAAGAGATCCAGTCTTTACCAAAAACTGAAACATTAGCTGGGCGTGGCAGCATGCACCTGTAGTCCCAGCTACTCCAGAGGCTGAAGCCGGAGGATCGCCTGAGCACAGGAATTCAAGGCTACATTGAGCTACAATCGTGCCACTGCAGTCCAGCCTGGGCAATAGAGCAAAGCTGTCTCAAGAAAACCAATCCACTTTTACACTCTTGGCGCTGGGTAAGCATCTTCTATAATGGGTATATTTAAAGGATTTGGGATTAATATTGTAGTAGGCAAACACTATTTGTATTCTAGAATATTGCCTTTGCTTTCTACCTTTAACATTTGCTGTCTTAATTTATACTATTTGTACTAGGTAATATTCGCTTTTCTTTTGGTTGTCATTTATTCTGTTTTCAACACTATTTTCATGACCTATTTGTGTTCAGAGTGGCTCACAGATAAGGAAACATTTTGCCCAGGTCGTGGAAGATAACAGGAAGAGTAATTAACTGCAGCATATGTAGGCAAAAGGTTATGACAAAACATGGCATTATCAGGGCTTGAAAGGACTTTATTGCGGTTATGGTGAAGCAGGCCCTTGTCTTGGCAGATGATACCAGAAGGGCACTGAGTGTCAGCGTGCAACTTGAATTTGATCCCATAAAGTTAGGCATCAGGAAGCCATTCAGAATTTTTCACCCGGTCAGATGCTCAGATTTGCTAGAGAACTCCGGTAGTGGCAAGAACCAGAGCTGGTACTCAGCATTGGGACAGAGGCATTGTCTCCCCCATCCCCCCGCCAAAAAAGCCCACACCAGAGCAGTGGCAATGTAAGTGCAGGGAGGACATGATGTGGGATTATTTAGGAAACAGGCCACTTGACATACAACCATTCCGCAGAAACAGATGAAGCAGGAATCAGGGACCCAATAAGTCTCAGGTCCTTTCAAGTAAGAGCATGTAGGTGGAAAGGGGCAGGACTCTCTGTGTTCCATTCTAAGTAACTGAGATTGAAGCAACAGTGGAACCTCCAGATACATATATCCACTGACAGACTGAAATATCATCTGGGGACAGCAAGCAGGTGGCAGCTTGAGAGAGGTCTACAATCCATCTAATGGTTTAGAGTCGCCTGACTACCAGGCCTCTGTGTGGATGGGAAAGTCCTGAGGATTGGACTCTGGAAAACCACCACACTTACAAGACAGAGGAAAAAGAGCAGTCACAGAGGTAGGTCACGAAATAGGGGTCAACAGGACCCCTGAAGAGTTCAGGATACTGGAAAGCACTGGCCATGAGTGCCAGATCTCCAGCACACACATCATGAATTTGCTTCTCCCCAGAGGAAGAGAAGCTCCTTCAGGGTGGTGCCCTGGCTCAGGGTAGCAGGTCAAAAACTAGTTCTTTAAAAAACAGAGACGAGGTGTCACTATGTAGCCCAGGCTGGACTTGAAATCCTGGGCTCAAGCGGTCATCCCACTCAGCCTCCCAAAATGCTGGGATTATAGGCGTGAGCCACTACTTGTTGAGTGAATGAAGAGGTAGGAGGTGGGCTGTGAGTGGCCACTGGACTTGCTGATTAGAAGGAAGTGATAACATAAACCACAGCCACTTTCAGGACAGCAGCCTGCCTTCTCTCCTCCCACACCTATCCTGTCCAACACCTAAGCATAGGAAGTACCACTGGGAGTCTGTCTCCTGAAAAGCAAGAATGTTCAGGTACACACGTGTGAGTTCACCTCTGAACTATAGGGGAGAAAGCCTGTCTTTATGTGTAAGTCTCATTCACCCATTTTGACCAAAACCCTTCAGAGGGAGATGCTGTCATTATGATGGGTACCTCTTCAAGACTATGCAACAGCAACAGAGCCTATAAAAACTACACAGAGGCCAGGTGTGGTGGCTCACGCCTATAATCCCAGCACTCTGGGAGGCCGAGGTGGGCAGATCACCTGAGGTCAGGAGTTTGAGAACAGCCTGGCCAACGTGGTGAAACCCCATCTCTACTAAAAATACAAAAACTAGCTGGGCGTGGTGGCTCACACCTGTAGTCCCAGCTACTTGGGAGGCTGAGGCACGAGAATCACTTGAACCTGGTAGGCAGAGATTGCAGTGAGCTGAGATTGTACCACTGTACTCCAGCCTGGGTGACAGAATGGCCTCAAAAAACAGGAAAAAAAAAAAAAAAAAGGCACACAGAACACAAGCAAGTACTTTTAGATTAAAATTTGTCTTATGTGAAGTATGGCAAATGAAATCACCCCACTGTTTATCTGTTTTATGAGTTTTTACATTTGCTTAAAATTAGCATACTTGATCTTTTACAGTTCCCACCTCCACCAATTAGTGTTGGCAGATTTCCACTATATGTAGAAGCCAAAAGATCAGACTGTAAAAATATCAGATATTGTGATTAAGACACAACTCCAAACAAGCCTTGCAGTTTCGGAGGTAGAACCCCACCCAGCCAGTTCAGCTGCTTAGACTTCAAAGCCCTCCACCTGGCCATCTCAGCCAGGCTCAGGTTCCTTCTCTCACCCATCAGGCCAAGCAAGACTTGTCAAAAATACACATTCAAGTTCCTAGCACACAGTAGGTGCTCACTAAATGGGAACTGATTATAAAGTTGAATTTTTCCTTCAACAAATATCCACCTCTCCTGTCCAGCTTGCCTCAGATCTTCAGGTTCTCTTCACTGAGGCAGTTAAGTTTCTACATCCTTCAGGAAGTTTCCTTTACTTCTCGACAGAAGACAGTTCCCTTTAGGCCTATCATCTCTAAATGCAACTGGCTTTCCATTTTCCACTTACTCAACACTCCACAAGGTACATTTGCTACATGGTATTTATTTAATGACTGTATATTTAGTCACCACCTCAATCATTGCTAAGCTCTCTTCATGTCTATCTGTACCACAGTTCCCCATCTTAGACTGTGACGTCAGCTGGCAAGGGCTGGCTGTTGGCCGATTCACCATGACCGACATGGTGTGTCACAAAGAGCTCCGAGTAAATGCCGTGAAGGAAGAGAATGAGGATGGAGATGAGGATCCTGAGAAGGGCCCAGACTGGCTGCCCAACCCTGAGGCCTGAATAAGGCCTGGGAGCTGCTTTCCCCTCTGCCCAGAAGGCCTGTCCAGGGATGATTCTAAGGCACAGTGGTGAAGGACATGATTGGTCCCCCAAGTGTGGTCCTCAGGTCTGTTGGCAGCCACTCGCCTGGGAACAGTGCACTCCATTTAGAAGATCTTCCAGAACACACACAAGAAGCACTGTCTAATGAAAATGGAGACAAGGTCTTTCTTGGAAGAGAGTGCCCAAGAAGATACTCTCTGCCCCAAGACTAACCAGGTCCCTTTTAAGGTCCCTGAGAACAGCAGCCTGGGAGCAACGAAGACTTTCAAAGGCTGACAAGGCACAGAGTGGATGAATGGAACGAACAATACATGAAAAAAACACTTTGGCTGATAAAACCTCCAACCTGAGGCAGGGACAGTGTTGCTCGCTGACATGCAGAAACATGACTGTAGCAGAGATGATGATGATGAGAAATGCATCACATTTCCCACACTGCCGATATCCCAAGCCCTGCACTACCACCCTCTCTCCAAACACACACAGACACACAGACACACACACACACACAGCATCTGCAGAATAAGTCAGAGGTTGACACCCAGAGCCTGACGTCAGGATAGGACTCTTGGCACTCTGCACTGAAACACCATTAGTCCCGACTTGACAGCAAAAGTAACGCCAGCCTAAGCTTGAAATGAAGGGTCTGTCTTGCGAAAAGTTAGGCTGCACCCAAGACAGCCAGGTCTGGAAAGTCTTTCACTTCTCCTACTTCGCTGAAAGGCTGTCCACCTTGGTTGAATGTCAGCTTGTACCGTAAGCGGATAGGTTCCTGGGATAGAAGAGACAGAAGATGTTAAATCAGTGGAGAGCAACCCAGGAACAGGGTGACCATGTTAAGTCAAGTGAGTGCTTCAAACAATTCTGACACAAAATACCTAGGATACTCTCTTTGGGACTACAAACAAGGGGAAATAGGCACATATCCTGGGAACCCTTGGATACTTCTGCAGTCCTGAAATCCTGAGATGGCCTGCAATTCAGAGACCAGCTTAGGAAGACAGGCCTTGCCCTTTCAGAGGATTCCAGAGGATTAGGGAGAGTTCATGTGTCCCTCCCTTGGTCCCCAGCTATGACAATCCATCTGATCTTCCTTCAATGAGCCCCAAAGACAGACTCCAGCGAGGGATATTCCACATATACCCCTACCACCCAACCAAATCAGAGACTGGCTTTCTTCTTTCTTTCCTTTTTCTTTTTTTCCTCTCTCTCTCTTCTTCTTTTCTTTTCTCTCTTTCTCCTATCTATCTATCTATCTATCTATCTATCTATCTATCTATCTATCTATCTATCTATCTAATCTATCTATCTGATGGAATCTCACTCTGTCCCCAGGCTGGAGTGCAATGGTGCGATCTCGGCTCACTGCAACCTCTGCCTCCTGGGTTCAAGCAATTCTCCTGCCTCAGCCTCCTGAGTAGCTGAGACTACAGGCGTGCGACACCATGCCCAGCTAATTTTTGTATTTTCAGTAGAGATGGGGTTTCACCATGTTGGCCAGGATGGTCTCGATCTCTTGACCCTCGTGATCCATCTGCCTCAGCCTCCCAAAGTGCTGGGATTACAGGCATGAGCCACTGCACCCGGCCGACTTTATTTTTTTTGAGATGGAGTCTTGCTCTGTTGCCCAGGAGTGCAGTAGTGCAATCTTGGCTCACTGCAACGTCCACCTCCTGGGTTCAAGCGACTCTCCTGCCTCAGCCTCCTAAGTAGCTAGAACTAAAGGCGCATGCCATCACACCCAGCTAATTTTTCTATTTTTAGTAGAGATGGGGTTTCACCATGTTGGCCAGGCTGGTCTCAAACTCCTGACCTCAGGGTGTCCCCTGCCTCAGCCTCCCAAAGTGCTGGGGTTACTTGGGTGAACCACTGCACCTGGCAAACCAGAGAGTTTAGAGCAAGGCCTCAATGTGCCTCTGTCTACCCACAAAGTTACCTCCCCTTACAGTTCAGGGGCCCCCATCTCCCTGCTACCACAGACACTGGAACATACTTTGTGTGGATTGTCAAGCAGCAGCATCTGAGATATCACAGCTGGAGGCATCAAAGGACTGAATGCAGGAAGCTTGGAGCTGGATGCCGGCTGCAGCTTCACTCTCATTGACTATGGGGGAAGAAAACCAACATGTAACTCATTCCTAACCACAGCTTCCAGGATAAAGATCAGGTGAGGGGCAGCTGGACCTCCCCAACACCCCTCCAAGAGGAAATGGCCCTCTTAGACGTGGTACCCCAAGGCACCTATGGGAGCCCAAGCAGACAGACTCCCACTAATTGTTAAAAGGATCTAAGAGCCCTTTCCTTCCACACACAGAATGGATCTGGAGTTGTGTGGTCAATAACTGGCATCTGAGAAGCAACATCAACAGCCAGGGCACATCTTGGGTTGAATTCTAACTGCTTCTCACTAGCTCTGTGACCTTGAGTAAAATATTTAATTTCTGAGCCTTGGGTTAACTTATACAACAGGTAGTAGCAGAACATTCCCTACAGGACTACCATGAGAAGTAGAGACTGCATGTCATATTTTTGTCTGTCTTGAATCTTTTCCTTTCAGGACGGGCCCCTTCCCCTGTGACTGTGGGGTGGCTGTGAAGCAGTAGGGCCCCACTTCCTTTGAAAAGGGGTGGATATGTTAGCTCACATTGGCCAAGTGCCTCATATCCCAGGACACAAGTTCCTGGTCCAAGGTATGGAAGTAAGACCAACAAGGCCAATCAGAGCCCTTTCCTGGGTAATCAGTATACATGCTTCATGCCTGGTGAGAGTTTCTGAGATAAAGAGAGTTAAGGACCATGCAACCCTGGAGCTGTGGGTAGCCACTTTCCTGCTTTGTGGAGAAACTGTCAGAATGGAGACAAAGAAAAGCAGAGTCAAGAGATACAGACAGACTCTTAAGGCATCGTTTAAGAACCTATCTGGATCCACTCATATCTGAAGCCAGATATTCAGGAATCCCCAGTCAGGTAAGCCATTACATTCCCACTTTATCTTCAGTTAGTTTGAGTGAAGATTCTTTCCTTGACACTCGACAGGTAAGTCCCAGCAAAGAACTTGGCACTCAGCCATTTTTGAGAAATCCACAACAGATGACTCACCTTTGGCACAGCCACTTGAAACATGATATCCCAGACAGGCTGGGGAGCCGTGCTCATCATGGTCAAGAGCAGCACCTGTACCTCTGGGTGCCCAGGGGCTCCCGTCTGGGAGAAGTGGAGCAGAATTCTGAATCCGTTCCGGTCATACACGATGAGAGGTGGCAGGCTGCCTGGTAGAGAGGGCACGAGCAGAAGGGTTACCACCACTTCAAAACCCCCCAGACAGCCAGGCTGGAAAGAGATGTACATGTTATCCCCAGATGCTACTGCTTCTCCATGCAGAACATGTCCAGGACTGAATTCCTCTGCACTACAATAATCCAAGTCCTCATGACTCCAGCTGGACTCCTATGACCCTCCAAACTGACCTCTCCCCACCATTCAACCATCAGACACACCACCAGTTATTAAAAATCACATTTTTTGGCCGGGCGCGGTGGCTCAAGCCTGTAATCCCAGCACTTTGGGAGGCCGAGATGGGCGGATCACAGGGTCAGGAGATCGAGACCATCCTGGCTAACACGGTGAAACCCCGTCTCTACCAAAAAATCCAAAAAAACTAGCTGGGCGAGGCGGCGGGCGCCTGTAGTCCCAGCTACTCGGGAGGCTGAGGCAGGAGAATGGCGTAAACCCAGGAGGCAGAGCTTGCGGTGAGCTGAGATCCAGCCACTGCACTCCAGCCTGGGCGACAGAGTGAGACTCCATTTCAAAAAAAAAAAAAAAAAAAAATTAAAATTAAAACACAGTTTAACAATGAAACTACCAAAGATTTAAGAGACTGAAAATATCAGTGGGGTATGGTGGCAAGAGTATGGGGAAAAAAGCAACCTTTTCAGGAGGGAAATTGGTAATGCAGATCAGAATTTTAAATGTCTACATGTGGCATTTCACTGGTATTATGATCGCCTAATAATCAGGAAGGTATAAAAGAAAGGTATAAAGAAAGGCATCCAAAGATGTTCTTTGTAGCCGTTTTTTTTTTTTTTTTTTTTTTAAAGACAGAGTCTCACTGTGTTACCCAGGCTGGAGTATAGTGGCGCGATCTCAGCTCACTGCAACCTCTGCCTCCCAGGTTCAAGCGATTCTCTTGCCTCACCCTCCCAAGTGGCTGGGACTACAGGTGCCCACCACCACGCCTGGCTAATTTTTTTTGTATTTTTTAGTAGAGACAGGGTTTCACTATGTTGGCCAGGTTGGTCTCGAACTCCTGACCTCAGGTGCTCCACCCGCCTTGGCCTCCCAAAGTGCTGGGATTACAGGCATGAGCCACCACACCTGGCCTGTAGCCCTGTTTTTAACAGCAAACAGGTAGAAAGAAATTGACCTTCAGAGAAGGACTGAATAAGCCAGACATAGTGGCACATGCCTGTAGTCCCAGCTACTTGGGAGGCCAAGGTGAGAGGATGGCTTGAGCCTGGAGGACGGAGGTTGTAGTAAGCTGAGATGGCACCACTGCACCATAGCCTGGATGATAGGGCCAGACCTTGTCTCAACAATAAAATAAAATAAAATAAAAAATAAAATAAAATACTGAATAAACAGATTACAGTACCTCTATTTAATGGTGCATATATACATATAAGTTCATAAAAATCACATTTTTAAAGAACTAAGGGCATAAAAATGGTATATAAAGTAACAGTAAATAGAGTAACACTCTGTACACACTGTGGTATAAAATTATTAAGAACTATGTATGTACAAATACACATACATGATAAGACAAGAAGAAAATCTATCAAGACATGAACAGAATTTCCATCTCTGGCTGGTAATGGTATAGATGATTTTACTTTTCTAGTCCTTTTTTTTTTTTTTTTGAGACAGAGTCTTCTTTGTTGCTCAGACTGAAGCACAATGGCACGATCTCAGCTCACTGCAACCTCTGCCGTCTGGGTTCAGGTGATGCTCCTGACTCAGGCTCCCGAGTAGCTGGGGATTACAGGTGCACACTACCACACCCAGCTAATTTTTGTATTTTTAGGGTTTTAACATTTTGGCCAGGCTGGTCTTGAACTCCTGACCTCAAGTGATCTGCCCGTCTTGTTCTCCCAAAGTGCTGGCATTACACGCGTGAGCCACTGAGTCCAGCCTATTCTGTCTTTAATAAAACTCTACATTTTGAACATGTATTTTTAACTTCTTTAAAGTTTGCTTTGTAATAATTTCAGACTTATAAGAAGTTATAAAACTAATAGAAAAATTTCTATATACCCTTCATGTAGCTTCCCCAGATGTTAACATCGTAACTACAGTACAATTATTGAATTCAGAAAATTAACACTGAACATGTATTATTTCTTAAAACAAAAATCAATAAAGAAATGTGCAAAGAGCTCCCACTGTTTACCAATTCTGTTTATTTATAAATTTGTCTGCCCGGCTTTCAGGGCTCTCTGCAATCTAACCTCATCACAAAGAGCCACAGGAGGGCTCTGTGCTAAAGAGCCCAGGCCCTGGAACAGACGACCTGAGTTGTGTCCTGCTGTGCATACTAGTGTAGAGACCGTAGGCACCTTGATTAGCTGAGCCTTCCATTTCCTTCCCTTTGTAACAGAGGTAATATCCACTTTTCTGCTTTAATGAGGATCCCTAGAGAAGGAGGATCACTAGACAAATTCTTCCACTCATTTGAATTCTACCTCTTGCCAGTCATTTCAGGCCACATTAAACATTCCCTTCTTGAATCCCAAATCAATGAACATTATGTGCCTAAAGGCTTGCCCATATCCTTGACAGTGTCAATATTAAGGAAGGCTAAGAAAATTAGCTAAAAGACAAAGAAGCAAACTTTTTTTTTTGGGAGACGGAGTCTCACTTTGTCACTCAGGCTAGAGTGTGGTAGCATGATCTTGGCTCACTGCAACCTCCACCTCCTGGGTTCAAGCAATTCTCCTGCCTCAGCCTCCCAAGTAGCTGGGACTACAGGCATGCACCACCACGCCCAGCTAATGTTTGTATTTTTTGTAGAGACAGGGCTTCGTTATGTTGGCCAGGCTGGTCTCGAACTCCTGGCCTCAAGTGATCACCTGCCTCGGCCTCCCCATTTTTTCTTCCCCCCCAAATACAGACAAGGCTATCTTGCCCAGGCAGGTCTCAAACTCCTGGCCTCAAGTGATCCTCCCACCTCAGCCTCCCAAAGTGCTGGGATTACAGGCATGAGTCACCATACCTGGCCACAACCTCTTACTTTTTGCCCTCATGCAAAATCTCTCCCATTCATCAACCAAATTCAAGGGCTACCTCTACCAAACTGGAGTGGAAAAAGCTGGGAGTCTAATAGATTCCCAGGAAAAAGAAAAGGTGGGGAGTAAAATTGTACTTACTGGGCTTAACAGACTCCAAAGGGACAAACACTTGAGCCAGAGGTGTATTCTGTGAAGATGGGGAAGGAGCCAACGGGCCAGCCTCCCAGGACCAACCTGGAGAGGACTTAGTACCTGGGGGCACTTCCTTGGGGACACTTTTCTGCGAAACATAATTCCTACAAAGAAATAAAAAATATCAAAGACTAGCAAAAATTGTAGTGATTTCCTGGAATTTGGGTTAGGCTTATTAAAGAACAAGGGGAAAAAAATCACACACACACACACACACACACAGAGTTAGATGTTATATGCCTTTTTTTTTTTGATGATACAGTGTCTTGCTCTGTTGCCCCGGCTGGAGTGTAGTGGAACTGCCTCGGCTCATTGCAACCTCTGCCTCCCAGGCTCAAGTGATTCTCCTGCCTCAGCCTCCCGAGTAACTGGGATTACAGGCACCTGCCACCACGCCTGGCTAATTTTTGTATTTTTATTAGAGACAGGGTTTCACCACGTTGGCCGTGCTGGTCTTGAACTCTTGATCTCAGGTGATTCGCCCACCTCGGCCTCCCAAAGTACTGGGATTACAGGTGTGAGCTAATGTACCAGATGTTATATGACTTTTGTCAAGTAATCAAACTCGTACCTCAGCTTCCTCATCTGTTAAATGGAAATAACAGAAGTAATTTACCTCGTAGTGGCCGGGCGCAGTGGCTCAAGCCTGTAATCCCAGCACTTTGGGAGGCCGAGACGGGCGGATCACGAGGTCAGGAGATCGAGACCATCCTGGCTAACATGGTGAAACCCCGTCTCTACTAAAATACAAAAAAACTAGCCGGGTGAGGTGGCGGGCGCCTGTAGTCCCAGCTACTTGGGAGGCTGAGGCAGGAGAATGGCGTGAACCCGGGAGGTGGAGCTTGCAGTGAGCCGAGATTGTGCCACTGCACTCCAGCCTGGGCGACAGAGCGAGACTCCGCCTCAAAAAAAAAAAAAAAAAAAAAAAATTACCTCGTAGTGCTGTTATAAGATTCAAACGAGACAATGTGTGAAAAGCACTTAGAGGCTGGGTGCGGTGGCTCACACCTATAATCCCAGCACTCTGGGAGGCTGAGGCAGGTGGGTCATTTGAGGTCAGGAGTTCAAGACCAGCCTGGCCGACATGGTGAAACCCAGTTTCTACTAAAAGTACAAAATTAAAAAAAAAAAAAATTAAAATTAGCCAGGTGGTGGTGGCGCATGCTTGTGGTGAGCTGAGATCATACCACTGCACTCCAGCCTGGGCAACAGAGCGAGACTCCGTCTCAGGAAAAAAAGAAAAGAAAGAAAGAAAAGCACTTAAAATGTCCACATATAATAAGAACCCAATAACCTAGAGCCTTTGTTATGAGGGTTGTTCATGTTGTACCTGTCAGGCAGTCCCTGACAATAAGTAGCTCAGGCAGGTTGTTTTCCAGGTGTGATCACAGAGGGACGTGAGCCAGGCAGATGATACACAAATTACACCAGCTACTATCCACTCCATGATTCTGTCCATTTGGGACACAAACTGAAAACATTTTAGAAAACTAAAGTCCCGCGAGAAGAAATAACCCACCCTGCCCAAGTGGCTGAAAAAAAGAAGACTGCAAGAAATGACCTCTGGGTGGCAAATGGGAATGAACTCTCAGAACATCCCACTTCTGCCAGAGCCAGGTGGTTTCTATCAGGAACACAGGCACTTTCAGGCTGTTTGGGTGAAGGTAAGCTGCACTTCTCCAGAGACAAAGGGACAGGATCTATGAAAATGTTACATTCACACCTTAGAGAACCTCTCCCTTCAGGGATCTGTACTATAAGGCACTCCCCTAAGCATCTCCAAACTGGAAATTATGTTAATGTCCACAAAAGGGAAATGATCAAATACATCCATGCAATGAATTATAATGTAGCTATTAAGAAGACTGAGGCATATTTATAGAAACTGATATGAAATGCATCACAGATATGATATGAAAAGGTCACGCTGGAGTGCAGTTTGTAAATTAAAATCCTGTTTGTGTAACAAGCCACAAGAATGCACCACTACATGTACAGAAAAAAAGCAAAGAAGGAACATTCAACCTTGTTTTTAGGGAGTGGTACTTTGCACTTTGTTGTATATTTCTCTATGGATCAAATTTTACTTAACTTCAATTACATGGTTATTAGAAGGGAAAACAAAAACAAACAGCAAAAACCTCATGTTCTATTATTCCTAGTCCTTAAATAAACCCCTTCAGATGTCTTGGCCAAAGCAGGTATTTTCCAACGACTAGGAAAGGGAGTAAAATGAGAAAAGGGAAGCAGCATATTAAACTTTTGTTGAGACAGGGTCTCACTCTGCTGTCCAGGCTGGAATGCAGTGGCATGGTAATGGCTCACTGCAGCCTCCACTTTCCGGGCTCCAGTCATCCTCCCACCTCAGCCTCCTGAGGAGCTGGGACTATAGGCATGAGCTACTACGCCTGGCTAATTTTTGTGTTTTTTATAGAGATGGGGTTTTGCCATATATCCCAGGCTAGTCTTGAACTCCAGGGCTCAAGCGATCCACCTGCCTTGGCCTCCCAAAGAGCTGGGATTACAGGTATGATATGGTTTGGCTGTGTCCCCACCTAAATCTCATCTTGAATTGTAGCACCCACAATTCCCACATGTTGTGGCAGGGACCCTGTAGGAGAGAACTGAATCATGGGTGCAGTTTCCCCACACTGTTCTCATGGTGAATCTCATGAGATCTGACGGTTTTATAAGGGGAAACCCTTTTTCATTTGGCTCTCATTCTCTCTTGCCTGCTGCCACATAAGACATGCCTTTTGGCTGAGTGCAATGGCTCACACTTATAATCCCAGCACTTTGGGAGGCAGAGGCAGGCAGATTATGAGGTCAGCAGATCAAGACCATCCTGGCTAACATGGTGAAACCCCATCTCTACTAAAAAAACACAAAAAATTAACCAGGTGTGGTGGCACACGCCTGTAATCCCAGTTACTCAGGAGGTTGAGGCAAGAGAATCGCTTGAACCCGGGAGGCAGAGGTGGCAGTGAGCTGAGATTGCACCACTGCACTCCACCCAGGGTGACAGAGTGAGACTCCGTCTCAAAAAAAAAAAAAAAAACAAAAAAGAAAGAAAACATGCCTTTTGCCTTCCGCCATGATTGGGAGGCCTCTTCAACCACGTGAAACTATAAGTCCATTAAACCTCTTTTTGTTTTTAAATTACACGGTCTCGGGTATGTCTTTATCAGCAGTGTGAAAACGAACTCATACAAGGCATGAGCCACCGCACCTCGCCTAAACTTTCAACAGAAAGATGATTCTCGGCCAGGCAGATGGATCACCTGAGGTCAGGAGTTTGAGATCAGCCTGGCCAACATGGTGAAATCCCATTTCTACTACAACTTAAAAAAAAATTATCTGGGCATGGTGGCATGTGCCTGTAATCCCAGTTACTCGGGAGGCTGAGGCAGGAGAATCGCTTGAACTCATGAGGTAAAGGTTGTCAATGAGCCCAGATTGTGCCACTGCACTCTAGCCTGGGCAATAGAGCGAGACCCTGTCTCAAAAAAAAAAAAAGAAAGATGTTTCTCCAGGGCGAGAGGCTGTCTTAGAGCACCATTCTCTGGCCCTTGTCCCATGAGAAGGAACTGCACTCAGGAGCCACACTCTCCCACTCCCCTTGCCCAGAAGACTCACAGAGGGCCCGGAGCTGGCTGTGGTGAGAGGAGGTCCAGCAAATTCCTGTCTGCAGAAGGGTTCTGAACGCCACCGCCTGGCAGTGTGCTGGAGGAGGGATTCCTCTTTTCCTCACAGCAATTCTGACCAGCAACCTGTCAAATCAGGAATGGCTAAAGTAAGACCAGGGTATGAGTGACCATCAGCCACAGTAAAACCAAGGCACAGCTCTCCTGAGCCCACCCAAGCTGCTGTGGCCCAGGCTGGTGACATCTCTTGGGGCAAGAGGGGAAAGAAAGGGCAAGATCACACTCAGCTCCTGGGCAGACCTCCAGGAAGCAGGAGTCTGGTGTAACCTGTCTCCCCTGGGGTACCAGCCAGACAGTATGGGTGAGGAAGAGACTTTGGACCTCCAAGGCCATGATTCCACCGGGACAGTGCAGGAGCACCTCTCTGCTCGCCAGGCAGTGCTGCCTCACAAGGGCAGGTCTGAGACCCTCCCCTTCTCTCTCTGGGCCCTGGGAAGAGCATCCTCACCGTGCCTGTAACAGGAGCATCACTGATTCCTGTAAGAAAGGAATGGAGTGACATGCATAACATTAACTCCACCTGCTTCAAGATGGCGAGTAATGCCACACCCACCCTTTCTAGGACATCCAGAAAATCTAGACAAATAAGCAACTTACTGAAGGTCATGCGACTCATCCATGGCCAATCTGTGACTAATATGCAAGGGGGACCCGCTCAACTGCCCAGAACACCTGATTCCCTCAGCAGCAGGTACGTGCTCCCTGAGGGAACCAGCTCACTCTCCTACTCACAACCACCTTGATTCCCTCAGCAGCAGGTATGTGCTTTCTGAGGGGACCAGCTCACTCTCCTACTCACAACCATCCCGACTCCCTCAGCAGCAGACACGTGTTCCCCGAGGGTCCAGCTCACTCCCCTACTCACACTCATCTTGACTCGCTCAGTAGCAGACACGTGCTTCCTGAGGGGACCAACTCACTCCCCTACTCACTCCCTCAGCAGCAGGTACGTGCCCCCAGAGGGAACCAGCTCATTCTTCCTATTCACAACCATCTCGACCCCCTCAGCAGCAGGCACGTGCTCCGCGAAGGGAACCAGCTCGCTCCCCTACTGGCACCCATCCTGTGCCTGCTCCCCACAAGGACCTGCCCTCACCCAAGGCTGCCAAGTCTTGATGAAGCAAAGATGGCGCCACAGTCCCTGCCTGCGCAGGTCCATTGTCCACCTCCAAGTCAATCAGNCTCAGCAGCAGGTACGTGCCCCAGAGGGAACCAGCTCATTCTTCCTATTCACAACCATCTCGACCCCTCAGCAGCAGGCACGTGCTCCGCGAAGGGAACCAGCTCGCTCCCCTACTGGCACCCATCCTGTGCCTGCTCCCCACAAGGACCTGCCCTCACCCAAGGCTGCCAAGTCTTGATGAAGCAAAGATGGCGCCACAGTCCCTGCCTGCGCAGGTCCATTGTCCACCTCCAAGTCAATCAGGGGACAGGTCTTCATGCAGCCTGTTGGATTCTGAAAGACTAGAAAGCCCAGGGTTAGGAAGTCAGTTGGACATGAGAGCAAAGTCTCCACATAAATCCAATCAGCTTCCCTCAGACCACCTCCTAATCAAATGGTAATGCCCTCCCTGCCCTTCCAAGAACCTTCCACTCAGCTGAGTGTCCTGACACACAAGCTCAGCTGGCATCCGGGACAACAGGGAGCCAAGGCCTGCCTTCCTACCCCAGGGATCACAGGCCATCATGCAAAGGTCCCATCACCCTGGAGGAGAGCAGATTCAGCCTTCTCCAGCTCAGGCCATTCCGAGGCTTCTGACCACAGCTGATCAAAATCACCCGCAGTGCTTGAAAGACGCAGACCTCCAGGCCCAGCTCCAAGCAGTCTTGATTCAGAAGGTCCAAGCCAGGGACCTAAGAAGTGGCAGTTCAACCAGTGCTCCAGGTGATTCTGATACAGCTGACCTGGCACTAGGAACCTCGAGGAAGACCATTTCTTTTGTCTCTAGCTCCCATATGCAACCATTTATGAGAATTCAAACCCAGGCACAGCTTAGCCATCTGCTTCTGTGTGTAGTCAAAGCTGGGGTCCAGCCCGGCAACCAGCTCATGACGATTCCTGTGGCTGGGCGTGGCAACATGAGACCGGCTTTCACAGGAAGGGGAACAAAGGGCGAGTTCTCTCATTTCTATTCCTTAACCCAGACTATGTTTAGGACCCATTCTTTTTTTTTTTCTGGGAATTGCAGGCTGCCCCGAGGCAGAAGGCAAGGAGAGGCTTTCAAACATACCTCTGGAGACAGGGATGTCTCCCACTGAGCTGGTCACTCTGTTTCCAAAGGTGACCCGGCCCTCCATCACCTGTTTGTACAGCAGAACTCCTTGGGTGAGGAGGTCATTTGCCTGGAGAATTTCCGCTGAAGAATGAGGGAAGAATCGGAACCCCCGGTTTGGTGACCAACAATCTCAATCCTTTCTAAGCTTTTCCATAAAACAGCCTTCATATGGCTCGACTATGTTCAGTTTATCCACACCTCCAGCCCCCAGATTGTGTCATCAGACCCTATCAGGCCTAGTCAGTTAACCCGAGTCCTAACATGTTAGTAGTTCTCCATGCAGAAGGAAGCAAATCTGTTTACCTTCTACACCTGTACTGTCCAGAGTACTGACCGACAGTAAGCACTCAAATTAAGGCCCTTTAAATAACAGACTTTTAACTTTAACTCAGAACCTGTTGGCTGGGCGCAGTGGCTCATGCCTGCAATCCCAGCACTTTGGGAGGCTGAGGTGGGCGGATCACCTGAGGTCAGGAGTTCAAGACCATCCTGGCCAACATGGTGAAACCCAGTTTCTACTAAAAATACACAACGTTAGCCAGGCGTGGTGGCGGGTGCCTGTAATCCCAGCTATTCGGGAGGCTGAGGTGGGAGAATTGCTTGAACCCAGGAGAGGGAGGTTGCAGGGAGCTGAGATCACGTCATTGCACTCCAGCCGGGGGAACAAGAGCGAAACTCTATCTCAAGAAAAAAAGAAATATCAGAAACAGAAACATTAACAGCATCATGGGGGATGCCACGAGCAGAACTCAGACTAAGAATACTCTCAATTCAGAGGGCCTATTTTCATGCAGGGAAAAAAGGCTGCGCGTAGTGATTCACGCCTGTAATCCCAGCACTTTGGGAAGCCAAGGCGGGCAAATCACTTGAGTGCGAGAGTTTGAGACCAGCCTGGCCAACATGGCAAAACTCCATCTCTACGAAAAGTACAAAAATTCGCCAGGTATGGTGGTGTGCAACTGTAGTTCCAGCTACTCAGGAGGCTGAGACATGAGAATTGCTTGAACCCAGGAGGTAGAGGCTGTAGAGGCTGCAGTGAACTGAGATCACACCACTGGACTCCAGCCTGAGCAACAGAGTGAGACCGTCTCAAAAAAACGAAAAAGGATTGCAGAGGGCATGCACATGCTATCCACTAAGAGAGACTAAAGAAATATAAACCAATTATACAGTAGGGTTTTTCTTTTGCGTCTGATTTAGAACAATTTTTTTTTTTTTAAGTTAGCAAGAGATGATTAAGGAGAAATTTCATCAGGGAAATCTGAACACTGACTGAATCTTTGATTATTTTGAAATGTCCAGAGGCTGGGGATTGTGGCTCACGCCTGTAAGCCCAGCACTTTGGGAGGCCACGGCAGGCAGATCACTAGAGGCCAGGAGTTTGAAACCAGCCTGGCCAAATTGGTGAAACGTCATCTCTACAAAAATACAAAAATTAGCCAGGCATGATGGTGGTTGCCTGTAATCCCAGCTACTTGGGAGGCTGAGGCAGGTGAATGGCTTGAACCCAGGAGGTGGAGGTTGCAGTGAACCAAGATTACACCACTGCACTCCAGCCTGGACAACAGAGCGAGACTCCATCTCAAAAAAAAATTAAAAGAAAAAGGAATGTCTAGAATTTGCTTCAAAACAGACTAGGGAATGGGTGGGTACAAAAAGAGGTACAGATGAAACAAGATTTAAAAAATCAGCTATGAGCTGGTAATTATTAAAGATGAGTGAAGAATACATAGAATTTATTTTACTATTCCTGTCTCTCATGTTTTGAGATTTTCCATACTAAAGAGTCAAATTTTTTTTTAGTAACTGTGGACAATTTTTCACGTCCCTACGGATGTCCCTTCCATTTTCCAATTGGCCGGGCTCTCTTAGGTGACCTACCTGGCCCCTGAAGATACAGAAGCTGGTGATCCCTTTGAGACACCACCCGCAGCTGCTTCTCTGGCCCCTACGATTGGTCAGCTTTTCCTGAAGCCTCCAGAGGCATCTTTCTTCTACCTCTCACACCCTGATCTCCATGGTCAATTTCCACCCCTTTTCAGGCTTTAGACCTGCTGCTGATTTCTTACTGAAGCCTGGATCCTGCTGGAAGTCAGTTCTGAGGCAACTCAGGCCACACCCTACCTAAGCACAAGCTCCACGGAATATCAAGTCCACTCTGTCTTGTTCCTGGCACAGTAGCGTGACAGGAGGGACCAAGTCTGTCTTGCACCTGTGCTGCTAGCTACACCCAAGGAAAGAAAACTTACCGAGTGCATCATCGTCATCAGTGGTGTCACTCGCCAGCCGGAACAACGTGGGCCGCAGCTTTTCGCACCTCTCATATACGACCTGAAAGAGCACAACATGGTTCATGACACAAGCCCAGGCACCCCACAACGGCCCCCTCCAGGGCCCCAGGAGCCTCTGATCAGGCAGGCGGCAGAGTCTGGGGCTTCAGGAGGCCTCCTGTTGGTCCTGACTTCGAGAGTGCAGGTTTGAAGTAACATGGCAGAGTTTCAGAACAAGATTACAGACTACAGGTGTATGATTTTTGAAAATAAAAGAATCTGACCGGGCAGGGTGGCTCACGTCTGTAATCCCAGCACTTTGGGAGACTGAGGTGGGCAGATCACCTGAGGTCAGGAGTTTAAGACCAGCCTGGCCAACAGGGTGAAACCCTGTCTCTACTAAAAATACAAAAGTTAGCGGGTGCCTGTAATCCCAGCTACTCAGGAGGCTTAGGAATTTGGAAAGACAGTAGTTCATTTCTGCTAATCTTGTGAAGTGGAAGGACAGGTAAATAAAGGAGTTATGTGGGGGCTGGCTCTCCTGTGCAGAGAAACATTAAAAAAAAAAAAACAAAAACAAAAAACTGGAATGCAGAGGGAGATGGCTGAAACAGACCTGCAGAAGGAGGTGAACAGAGCTCCAAGGGAGACCAAGAGCATGGCTGCCTCGAACCTGCCACAGAAAGGCTGTGGTTTCTTGATTGTTTGTTTGTTTTTGAGATGGAGTTTCGCTGTTGTTGCCCAGGCTGGAGTGCAATAGTGTGATCTCGGCTCACCACAACCTCTGCCTCCCGGGTTCAAATGATTCCCCTGCCTCAGCCTCTCGAGTAGCTGCGATTACAGGCATGTGCCACTATGCTCGGCTGATACTGTATTTTTAGTAGAGATGGGGTTTCTCCATGTTGGTCAGGCTGGTCTCAAACTCCTGAACTCAGGTGATCTGCCTGCCTTGGCCTCCCAAAGTGCTGGGATTACAGGCGTGAGCCACTGAGCCCGGCTGGACTGTGGTTTCTTAGATGTGACAACAAAAGCACCAGCAAGACATTTAAAAAAAAAGAAAAAGAAAAGAAGGCCAGGCGTGGTGGCTCATGCCTGTAATCCCAGCACTTTGGGAGGCCAAGGCAGGTGGATCACCTGAGGTCAGGGTTCGAGACCAGCCTGGCCAACATGGTGAAACCCTGTCTCTACTGGTCAGGTACAGTGGCTCACACCTGTAATCCCAGCACTTTGGGAGGCTGAGGTGGGCGGATCACCTGAGGTCAGGAGTTCGAGACCAGCCTGACCAACACAAGAGAAACTCTGTCTTTACTAAAAAAAAAAAAAAAAAAAACACACAAAATTAGCCAAGTGTGCTGGCACATTCCTGTAATCCTAGCACTCGGGAGGCTGAGGCAGGAGAATTGCTTGAACCCAGGAGGCGGAGGTTGTGGGGAGCTGAGATCATGCAATTGCACTCCAGCCTGGGCGATAGAGCGAGACTTTGTCTCAAAAAACAGAACAAAACAAAACTTTCCCGCTTCAAAAGATGCTATCAAAACAGTGAAAAGGATGGGAGAACACTGTCTGATAAGGAACTTGTATCCAGAATACATAAAAAATGCTTGTAACTCAAAAAGACACTCCAAAAGATGGGCAACGGATTTGCAGACATGTCTTCTAAGATGTACAAGCTGCCAATAAGCATAGAAAATAAACAAGCCATTAAGAAACAGAAAGTTGCAATGAGACAGCACTTCACACCCTCCAGGAGGGCTCCGATCAAAAAGATAACAGCAAATGTTGGCAGAATGCAGAGAACTGGAACCAATACATTGCTGCTGGGAATGTAAAATGGCACAGCCACTTTGGAAAACAGTTTGGCAGTTTCTCAAAATGTTAAATATGGAGTTACCCCAAGATCCAGCAATTCCATTTCTAGGTATATACCCAAGAGAATTAAAAACCTATGTTCACATAAAAATTTGGACAAAGTTCAAAGTCATTAATCGTAATGAATAATTCAAAGGCATCATTCATAATAGCCAAAAAATAGGAACAAACCAAATGCCCATCAGCTAATAAATGGAGAAACAAAATGTGGCATAGCCGAACAATGGAACACTATTCGGGCATGAACAGAAATGGAGCAGTGACACATGCTACCAGATGGATGCACCTGCAAACATTAGGCTACGTAAAGGAAGCCAGACACGAAAGCCCACGTATTGTGTAACCGCACTTGGACAAAGAATCCAAATAGGCAAATCCAGAGAGACAGAAAGTGGATTAGTGGTTGCCAGGGACTGGGGAAAGGGGAGTTTGGGAAAGGGGGAATGACTGTTAATTGGTACAAGGTTTCTTTTAGGGGTGATTAAGATATTCTATAACTAGATAGATACGATGTTTGCTTTTATGGTATGTTAATTATCTCAATAAAGATGCTGTATAAAAACTAAGATCTCAAGATGTGGAGGAGCTAGAACTTGCATATGCTGCTGTTAGGATTGTAAAATGGTGCAATCACCCTGGAAGATAGCTTAGCCACTGTTTCCTAACAAGTTAAATATATACTTAGCATATGACCTAGTAATCCCAGACATTTACCCACAAGAAATGAAAACAGATGTTCACACAAAATCCCGTGTACACAACTGTTTATAGCAGCGTGATTCATAATCACCCAAAGATGGAAACAACGCAAGGCCCATCAATAGGTACACGCTGTGGTACATCCAGGTGACGGGACAGTACCTGGCAATAAGAAGAAACAAGCTACTGCTACACACAGCAATGTGAATGGATCTAGAGTGAGATCGAGAAGTCAGGCTAAAATAGAGGGTTATGTACTGCATCATTCCATTTATACAAGAGTTTGGGAGTTATCAGCGAATCAGAACAGAAAGCAAATCAGTAGCTGCCCAGGGATTGGGGAGTAGTGGAGAGAGGAAGGGAGGACAAAGCAGCACAAGGACATTCGGGGAGGTGTCAGATATGTTTACCATCTTGACTCTGAGATGGCTTCATGGGTGCATACAGGTGAAAGCACTGCGAACTCACTTTAGTAAACATGTGCAGACCCCTGTGTTACACCTGAAGATTACCTGCAGGGCCTCCTGGTTGGGCAGGGCCTGCCCTGGCCTGCGGTACATGCTCAGCATCTCCTGCAGCACCTTCACATGGCTTCGCACTTCCTCCACTGCACTGACCCTCTTGGACACCTTCTCTGATTTTTCTTGTTCCTTTTGGGAAAAAGAAGAGGATGAGAGTGAAGGAGCAGAAACCCTGGCTGAAGCCTGGGAAAGAGTCACTACTGAGAGAGCTCGCTCAGGGGAGTCACCAGGACGTTAAGTGCATGGGAGAGCTCACACAGTGAGTGAAAAAATACTCAAAAGCCCAGAATTCCTGGGGAGGAAACTGCAGTTTGGGGAATGGTGACCGTGACCTCTGCCTCTGTGCCACCAGCCTCAAGCACTCTGAAAAGCAGTTTCCTAAACCTGGACTTTGTCCATACCAATACCTGTTGCTGGGACCGAAGCTGGTGTCTAGGAAATGCTTTGAGCAGCATGGATGAAAGCAGCTGAGAAGTACGACAGCAGCGGGATTTCTGCTTCCAATTGAGGGAGCCTATGGCTGTTCCCCAGAGTTCAGGGCTAGGAGCCACTCTTTCTCCCAGGCAACTGTTCCTCTACCCCTCAAGCATAGGCTCATGTGCACTGTCCTTCAGCCTCTGTCAAATGCTGCTTCTATTGAACCAACTGGAAGAATGCCCACCTCCTTGACCAAATTCTTGATTAACCGGTTTGCGGCCTGAAGGTCCTCAGGGTGGTTGCTCTTTAGAAGCCTTGTCAGAAGCTGGAGAGAGTGAACAGGAAGAGTAGGTGAGACCACAACTCCCTCAGGCCCAGAGCAGAAGCAGCAGCTACAGAAGAGTTAACACTAACAACAGCGCACACATTTTACATGCACTGTCTCACCAAACGGTCCCAAGGACACTATGATGCAGGCACCCTGACTATCCCAATACACCACTTTTTTTTTTTTCCGAGACTGGGTCTTGCTCTGTTGTCAGGCTGGAGTGCAGTGGCGTGATCTTGGCTCACTGCAACCTCTGCCTCCCAGGTTCACACCATTCTCCTGCCTCAGCCTTCCAAGTAGCTGGGACTACAGGCGCGTGCCACCATGCCCAGCTAATTTTTGTGTTTTTAGTAGAGACAGGGTTTCACCACGTTGGCCAGGGTGGTCTCAATCTCTTGACCTCGTGATCTGCCTGCCTCGGCCTTCCAAAGTGCTGGGATTACAGGCATGAGATGCTGTGCCCAGTCCGCCACTGGTTTTCAGTGGGATAGGGGGATGTGGGGGATTACTTCTCCCAGGGGATGTCTGGCCAAGTCTGGAGAAATTTGGTTGTCACAACTAGAGAGGGGGTGCTACTGGCAGCTCGTGGGTAGAGTCGGGAATGCTGTGAACATCCTACAGTGCACAGGACAGTCCCCAACGACAGGGAATTCTCTGGCCCAAAAGGGCGCTAGGTCTGCAGTTGCCTGGGACCATGTGCTTTACGATGCGACAGACCCTGGTGATCTTGTTCATCCCTTCATTTCTAATGCCTAGCAAGATGCCTGGCACAGAGAAGTCACTCAATCTTCATGGGACGGATGGCAGGAAAGGTGGGGATAATGAGGGCTGGTAAGACAGGATTCTTTCTGAGAAGTCACACCATACCTCCTTCCTAGCTCCTCCCATCCTCTGCAAACCCAAGGCACCAAACAGGAGGAAAGCCAGGGAGAAAGGCGGCCCGGAGCCTAGACTAGTCTTGCTCATTCTAACAACAGGGACCTGATAGCCACAGAGTATCTAGGCCCAAGGAGTGGGTATAGGGACGGGGTGCAGTTGGCAGGCAGACCATACCACGCAGAAACGAGTACATAGTGTGTAGCCTTCCGACGCTCCGTGAACTAGACCTGTGACTGACCAAGAACAGTCATGACCGAAAACACTGACAGCAGAAGGCCAAAGGGCTCCCCACTCACAGGCACCATAGAGTTATCCCTGGGTCTTGGCCACCTTACTCTTCTTGTCCCTCTAGATACTGATGTCCAAGGAACAACGATTTGGGGAGTTCATAGTGGATGGAAAATGGATAGGGCCGGGCTCACTGGCACTGAGAAAGAGCTGAACCAACACACAGCAGCAAGTCCTTCCACTGTCCCCACCCCAATACCACACCCATACAGGACATGACCCATCACCTACACTTCCCATGAGCTAGTATTCTGCACCTTCTTTCCCCAAGGAAGGCTGTGCAGAAAAGGGAGAGGGCACAAAGAGCCCAGCACCTTATTAGTCGGCTTATCCATAAAGAATGCACCCAAATCTTCTGCTACCTCACTCCTAACGGCCTGTCTGGAGAGGAGAATCCACGTAACCTGGCCCCCTTCACACTCTGATTCAAGCATCAAAGGGCATTTACAGTCCCTAAGGGAAAAGGTCTGATCAGACACCATGTAGGTCTGGTTCCTTACCTTGGACTTTTCTTCATCAGCATCAAAGATGGAGCTCTTGGGCCAAGGAGATGGTGGGGGTAAGATTTTATCCACTGGCAGTTTAGGGTCTTGTTTTATAATTCCTAAAAATGCAATTTACAAAGTTAAGACACCAATATGGTACTCAGAAACTTCAGTCAGAATCCAGTATAAAGTCCAGAAACCCCTGGTTCCTGATACCATGCTAGGAAAGCACTGTCAACAGCCTTCAAAGACAACACCCAGTCTATGAATGAAGTTTTACATCATCTCTTAGGAGAATCCAAGGGACCACCATGGTGGCCGGGACATCAGAGCCAACTATGTCAGAGAAGACCCAGTCCTGAAGGCCTGCAGTCTGTGGGCCCTATGCTATAAAAACATGGATCAGTTAATCCAGCTACATAACCTCCCAGGGATCAAAAGTATCTGGAGGGTCCCTGATGAAGCTCCTGAAAATGCTGAGTGCATGTGACAGGGAACAACAGTCCATCCTGAACCCGGGTTCCTTTTTTTAAGAGCCCAATATAAAAAGAAATTCAGATTCCCATCTTACAAACAGGATACACAAGGGTGGGAACTATCACCCCCACTGTGACAACAACGAAACACTGGAAAGTGTGCAAATTCACAACATTTTTGTTGTTTTTGAGACAGATTCTTGCCCTGTCTCCCAGGCTAGAGTGCAGTGGTGTGATCATGGCTTGCTGCAGCCTCAAACTCCTGGGCTCAAGCAGTCCTCCCACCTTGGCCTTCCAAGTAGCTGGGACTACAGGTGGGCACCACCACACCCAGCTAATTTAAAAAAAAAATTTTTGTAGAGATGGGGTCTCGTTATGTTGCCCAGGCTGGTCTGAAACTGCTGGCCTCAAGAGATTCCTCACCTCAAACTACCAAAGTGCTGCGATCATAGGCGTAAGCCACCATGCCCAGCCTACAACTTCCTTGAATCCATCAGAGAGGTCAGATCACAGGGCAACAACTAAGTAACCTGAAATCTAAGGAAAAAAACAACCTCCAAGGATTGATAAAAGGCAATACCAATAGTAACAACTAAGCTAGAATTATTTTAAAATTGTTTACAGGCCAGTGTGAGCTGCCAAGAGAATACAGAATTGCTTTTTTTTTTTTTTCTTTTTTTTGAGACGGAGTCTCGCTCTGTCGCCCAGGCTGGAGTGCAGTGGCCAGATCTCAGCTCACTGCAAGCTCCGCCTCCCGGGTTCACGCCATTCTCCTGCCTCAGCCTCCCGAGTAGCTGGGACTACAGGCGCCGCCACCTCGCCCGGCTAGTTTTTTGTATTTTAGTAGAGACGGGGTTTCACCGTGTTAGCCAGGGTGGTCTCGATCTCCTGACCTCGTGATCCGCCCGTCTCGGCCTCCCAAAGCGCTGGGATTACAGGCTTGAGCCACCGCGCCCGGCCCGAGAATACAGAATTTCTGGAGGCTGCAACAGAAAGAAAATAAGCTCTTCTCCAGAGGCTTACAAAAATAGCGGGAAGGCCTGAAGGCAGGATTACAGGGAGAAAAGGAACAAACCCTGCAGCCATAGAGCACTGGTGGAACCCACTGCAGCTAGAGAAAAAATAGGGGAGAAAAAACAAAAACAAACCCTAGTACCCTTGGAGGAGGAGCAGGAATTATGTCCTGGGCCCAGATCTACACTGGGGTGAGGCAGGATCACAAACAGATCCTACCAAGACCCAGGATGCAGTGCCTGCCTAAGAACCAGGCTGAACCAGAACAAAGACTGGCCCTGCCCACCACCCTATCCCTCTGACAAGGGACAGCTGTCTACTGCTACGAGTGGCAAGAACAAGGAGAAAGGCTCTCTCTGAGGTGCAGAGGAAAGTGAAGACCTACAGCTGAGAGAACAGATCCTGAAAAAATTAACAAACTAGCCCCCAACCTAAACACAGGCTAACACTAGAGGAATCTGAAATCTGATGTCACTACAGCAACAACAAATCTCACACCCAGTTCAAATCCTGCCTACCAAAAGGAAAGCTCTACCCAATTCCAGGGATTAAAAACTCCTTACCTCACTGATGGATATGCCAACTACCCTGATTTGATCACTACACATTGCATGCATGAACCAAAATATCACATTGTCTCCAATAAATGTGTATAAGTATGTGTCAATTAAAAATAAATCCATGGCTGGGCACAGTGGCTCACGCCTGTAATCCGAGCACTTTGGGAGGCTGAGGCAGGCGGATCATTTGAGGTCGGGAGTTTGAGACCAGCCTGAGCAACACGGTAAAATCCCATCTCTACTAAAAATACAAAAATTAGCCGGGCATGGTGGCAGGTGCCTATAATCCCAGCTACTTGAGAAGCTGAGGCATGAGAATCGCTTGAACCCAGGAGGCAGAGGTTGCAGTGAATGGAGTTCGTCCCACCGCACTCCAGCCTGGGCCACAGAGTAAGACTCTGTCTCAAAAAAAAAAACGTATTGAAAGATCTGTCTGCACGTTGTTACTTTTATCACAATAGTATTTTTCACACTCTGGCTCATAGGTAGCATTTATCTGTACTTCACAGTAAGGTTCCACTATTTCAGGAAAAGAGGTTAAAGATGGACATGGCGGCTCACGCCTGGGAGCCTGAGGTGGGAGGATCATTTGAGCCCAGGAGTTTGAGACCAGCATGGGCAACACTGCAAGACCTTGTCTCTACAAAAAATAAAAATATTTGGTGTAAGTAAGAGAGCAAGTGAGACAGAGAGAGACAGAGAGAGAGAGAGTGAGAGAGAGAGGGAGGGAGTGTTTGTGTGTGTCTGTGTGTGTTGGGGTGCAGGTGGGAGAATAATAAGTGAATAAATCAGCTGGGTATGGTGGCACACGTCTGTAGTCCCAGCTACTTGGGAGGCTAAACCAGGAGAATGGCTGGAGTCCAGGAGGTCGAGGCTGCAGTGAGACATGACTCCACCACTGTGCTCCAGCCTAGGTGATGGGGCAACACCTTGTCTCAAAAAAAAAAAAAAAAAAAAAAAAGAAAAGGTTAGTTTTTAAGCAACCAAGAATTTTAAAAGATAAATAAGTGCTTTAGTGACATAGGTTGCTTGTATGTCACTTTAGTGACATAGGTACCTTTCTCATGCTGTGGTTTCCTATGATCCAGGCAACAGGGAAAAAAGCAAGCCTTACATCATCTTTCTAGGTTTGCACTATGGCTTTTAAAGGTAGTAGATAAAAAGATTTATTGCGTAAAAAAACAAAATCAAAACTCTACCTCGGTGTCTATGGTCCTACATAAGAAGTCCAGCTTTCAACAAAAATTATAAGGCAGACGAAAAAGCAGGAAGATACAGGCCGAGACAAGAGGAAATATGACACAGTAACGCAAGTCAGACCTTGTTTCTTCAGCATCTGATAGGCATCTCGGATCTTGATGTCTTCCGGAAACCAGACTGTCCAACTAAAGAGTATTTCAATGACTCTTCCTTTAACTTTTTCTGTGGCCCAGGACCCCAGGTACTGTAAGTAAAAAGGAAAGAGAATTCTAGAGCTGGAAGAGACTTGGGAGACCGACACTTTAACTGAAGAGATAGCTGCTGACGCCCAGAGACACGAGCACCCGGGAACGGTATGAGTGTGAGGAGAGACTAGAGGCCACCCCATCTGGCGCCTAGCCCTGGAGTCCTTCCTGGGATTCAAGGAATTGATCTCCACAATACTCACACTAAACCCTACCATGCAGAGGCCTGGGTCAGAGCCTGTTCTACACCACTGGAGACAGTCATTTTTTTTGCCTTAGATAAGAATATAATAATAAAACTTGGTCTTTGCTTCAGTTCCTGGCACAGAACTTCAAAAATCCTCAGGATTTCCTGAGTCACAAGAGTGTCTTGTTATTCAAGAGACACACTCGCAGGGCGCACCTGAGTTTTCACTAATGACTTAGAGTGAGTACCTAGAGAGTTTCAAGGGCTGGCCACTCCAAAGAGATCAGCCCTATGATCAGAGGGCTGAAACTTTCAGCCCCATCCCGACCCATGCCCTCACATCCCCACCGACAGAGGTGGCAGGGGCAGGCAGGGGGGTGTGAACTAGAGATTGAGTTCAACTATGTGGCCAATGATTTGACCGATCATGCCTCGGTAATAAAACCTAGAGCTAGTTCAAGCCAGCAAGGATGTGTTAAAAAAAAATAAAAAGAAAAGAAAAAACACTGAAACAAGGAAGCTCAGAGAATCTCTCAGTTGAACCTACGATGGGAGGATGGCAAGCTCAGAGTCCACGAGAGGGACAGCAGATCTGTCCCCTCTTGCCACACCAAGACCTTGCCTATGCATTGCTTCCATTTGTATCCTTTATAATAAAACAGGGATACAAAGTATAGTGCTTTCCTGTATATGTGAATCATTCTAGTGAACCTAAGCAGCACTGAGCCCTCACCACGTGGGGTCCGGGTAGCATGCAGCTCTGAGAAGCGTCAGAACTGAAATGAACTGTGGGACCCACAGTCAGTGTCAGCACTGTTGTGGGAACACAGCAAGGCAGGGCTCAATGTTGGTTACCTGAGACTGGCTGAGCTAAGACAGGGGCCAGGAAGACAGGTGCAGAGGACAAGGCAGGAGGTGATAGGGTAACTTCAGGCCACCCCTGGGATCTCTCACTGTCTCTACCAGGAGCCTGTGCCTCCAAGCTGGAGTTCCTCATCTCCTCTAGGCCACATGTCTCCATGGCCTTCTTACAGGGGAAATGTGAAAACGCTAACAGTGAGGGGCACGGGTCAGCTGATGAGCAGAGCCTCTTCCTAGAGCTTGGAGAGAAGAGCACTTTCACAGGCAGGAGCAGGTTTTGTCCATGTGTGGGCCTGCCTCTGGCCTGAGGAGGGCACCAGGAGTTTGACGGCAGGCGTAGGTGCGGCACAGTGGGCAGAGCCAAGTTCAGGTACTCACCTTTGGGGACAACACTTTGATAAGTTCATTCAGGAAACGAAATTTGGCCACCTCGCTGTGGAACTTCTCCCCACAGTGGTTCATGCACATCTCCAGCACCTGCACAGACACAGGACCCCCGTGAGAAGGTGGAAAGCCAGTGGTCCCAGGGGCTCCCCTCCAGGCTGGTAACCACTTGCTGGAGACTGCGCTGGAACCACGGCTAACCCTGCCTCAAGCCTATGAGAACACTGAAGTTTTGATGAAGAGGACTTTTTCAGATCAAGAAAAAAATGTCCCCTGTTCAATCTTGCTATAACTGCCTGAGGTTTATGCCCAGGAAAGAGCTTAGTGGTGTATGCCAAACCCTGAGGTCACCCCACCTTTAAGGAGACCTTTTGAGAGTGAAAGTGGCTCAAGAAGCAACTCCTCCCCAGAGGCAGAAATCCGGTATCCAGTGCCCAAGACCAGCCAGATGTCACCCATTGGCACTCAAGAGGCAAGCTGGGCCTGCAGACCCCTCCTCTGGTCCATACTATGGCTTTCAACACTGCAAAGTAGTCACTAACATCTAAACTCTCAAACATATACAAAGACCTAAACTAGCAATCCTGAGCCCATACTCATACCTGTCAACAGTCAGTGGGCCCTGTGCTAGAGCTGCCCTCTTTAGACAGGGCACATGAACTTGCCAGCCCTGGTCTAAGAAGGGCAAATGAAATAAAACCTTCCTTTCCTTCTCCCACAGCAGACTCAATGCTGCCCTGAAAAAAACAGATGAGAAAGAGAAGAAGGGTGGGGACCCTGGCCCAGAACTCCCTCCTCCAACCTGTTGTGAAGGTGAACCTCTCAGAGGAGGCTCCCTGCCCCAACGGAAAGGATCTGGGTGGAAGCAAAGTGCCTCTCAGCTCTCTATAGCACAAGGACAGGAAAGCTTAGGCTACAAGGTAAGCCAAACTCACCGTTAAGGCATAAAGAGCTTCCTTCTCTTGCGGAGACTGGATCTTGTGGGCCAGTAGCCAGGGCGCATGTGTGGGGCTATAGGGAAACAAAAAGACCTAGACTCTGGGCACGCAAGAAGAAACTAACCCAAGTGGCTGAGCATACTCAGTAAAGTCACTTTTCTTCCAGGGGCTGGTGTCCAAAAGCAGAGGTGGAGCGTGCCTGACAAACAGCCCACGCGCAGGGGCCCTGGAGAGGGCCACCTCCCACCCACCCAGGTTGCACCTACAGCACGCAAGGTCCTCCTCCTGCCCAGGGCATACTGCCCTCCCCTCAGCCAACCCCCAGCCCCCAAACTCCAAGCTTCCAGTCCCAGCCCAGTCCCATGCATAGCCAGAGCAGCACAGGCCCTGCATGGCTGTGATAAATGCCCAGGAAATGCTAGAGCAGAAAGTGCGATCAAACTCTGGGTTCAAACTGGCCAAATACGCGACACCACACAGATTAAACATCTGGATGGGCCAGGCACAGTGGCTCATGCCTGTAATCCCAGCACTTTGGGAGGCCAGGGCAGGTGGATCACCTGAGGTCAGGAGTTTGAGACCAGCCTGGCAAAAATGGTGAAACCCAATCTCCACTAAAAAAAATACAAAAATTAGCCAGGTGTGGTGGCACGTGCCTGTAATCCCAGCTACTTAGGAGGCTGATGCAGGAGAATCGCTTCAACCCAGGAGGTGGAGGTTGCAGTGAGCTGAGATCACGCCATTGCACTCCAGCCTGGGTGACAGAGTGAGACTCTGTCTCAAGAAAAAATAAAAAAAAGAAAACAAAACAAAACAAAAACAAAACATCTGGATGACTCACTTGATTCTGAGTCTTCAGGTCCTATCCAGATGCTATAGAAACAGAATTCAGTAAAACCTTCCCCCTTTCCTTTTTCTTAAGATTACATTTAAATGGTGGAGAATACACAGATCTCTTTTAATTAGGTAACATGTCTATATTCTATCAGTAACATTCAGAGTTCTCCTCAGCATTAGTGTTTTATAACACTATTTAAAATTAATAACTGCTAGTTGCAAATGAGCTATCCTGTGTTTTTTTTTCCCCCACATGAATTTGCTAATAGAAAAATAACGTTCTCAGGATTATGGGTGAAAATGAGAGCATGAATGCCGGCCTGACTGTATTTCTATTTTTTTGAGACAGGGTCTCGCTCTGTCACCCAGGCTGGTCTCAAACTCCTGGGCTCAAGCGATCCTCCTGTCTTGGTCTCCCAAAATGCTGGGATTACAGGCATGAGCCACCAAGCCTTGCCTAGAGAGCTTAACCCTAAAACAGTCTTGAGAGACAAAGGCCTACACTCAGTGTGGGGTGCCCCCAGAGTTAACTATGTGTAAGTCACCTTACCCATTGGGGTCAGTGTTCACCTGCTCACAGAAATTCTGGATAGCTGACCAATCCTGTTCCGACATGCTTGGGTCTGTGGCTTTGTCTGTCAAATAAATAATAAAGTTAGAGAATGCATAAGAAGAAGAAATTTACACCCCTCCCCATACACACGGTGGCCAAGGGCTGTCTTATCACAGATCTACAGGATTGGACCAGTGGGCAGACAGCTAGAAGGAGAAGAATTGTGCCTGCGCTGCCCACCACCATCCAGCACAGCGTTGGGCACATAATATGCCCTTACTGAATATTTGCTGATTGAATGAACCAGCAAATTAAAGAACAAGCTGGCTGGGCGCAGTGGCTCATGTGTGTAATTCCTGCATTTTGGGAGGCTGAGGTGGGGGGATCATTTGAGGTCAGGAGTTTGAGACTAGCCTGACCAACATGATGAAACCCCATCTCTGCTAAAAATACAAAAAAATTAGCTGGCGTGGTGATACATGCCTGTAATCCCAGCTATTTGGGAGGCTGAGGCAAGAGAATCACTTGAACTTGGGAGGCGTAGGTTGCAGTGAGCCGAGATCACACCACTGCACTCCAGCCTGGGAGACAGAGGGAGCCTCTGTCTCAAAAAAAAATTACCTGACAAGTTATTCCCCTGAAAGCAGCTTCACTTTTAATGCAGAGGTTGGCCCGGGTGTTGTCTTCACACCCGAGTTGGGATGCCCCCACCTGACCTACGACCAGTGGAGACAGAGGAGAGGCCCCCTGGAAGTGTCTCAACTGTGTAACAGGAAGACAAGAACATGCCACCAGAAGGAATACAATCCTGCCCGTTCATAAAACTTCTAATGGCAGCGTGGTGGCTCACACCTGTAATCCCAGCACTTCATGGGACTGAGGTGCATCAATTGAGCCCAGGAGTTTGAGACCAGCATGGGCAACATGGGGAAATCACGTATCTACTAACATTTAAAAAAATTACGACCAGGCACGATGGTGCACGCCTGTAACCCCAGCACTTAGGGAAGCCGAGGCAGGTAGATAACCTGAATTCAGGAGTTTGAGAACAGCCTTGCCAACATAGTGAAACACTGTGTCTACTAAAAATACAAAAATTAGCTGGGCGTGGTGGAGTGTTCCTGTAATCCCAGCTACTCAGGTGGCTGAGGCAGGAAAATTGCTTGAACCCGGGAGGTGGAGGTTGCAGTGAGCTGAGATGGCACCACTGCACTCAGCCTGGGTTGTTGCGAGACTCCATCTCAGAAAAAAAAAAAAAAAAAAATTAGCTGGGCATGGTGACATGTCACTACAGTCACAGCTACTCAGGAAGCTGAAGTGGAAAGACTGCTTGAGCCTGGGAGGCTGAGGCTGCAGTGAGCCAAGATCACACCACTGCACTCCAACCTGGGCGGCAGAGCAAGGCCCTGTCTCAAAAACAAAAAAACAAAACAACAACCCTTCCAATTCCCCTCTGGCCATCCAGTCCCGGCCTGACCAGCTGCTCTGATGAGAAACTGTACTAGTTCTGACAGAGCAGCTCTTTTAGGCTCTGAAAATGAGGTGTTGCTTCTCGGGGCAGTACTTCTGATACTGTTATTCTCCTGGCCGGAGTGTCTGCTCTGTGCCTCTCAGTGCCCTATCCATATTCTTACAGACTCGTCTGAACTTCCAGCTCCTGCAGAAAACTCCCTCCCGCTACAACAGCCCCACTGCTTCTCCCTCTGATTACTCAACACAGCACAGAGTCGAACTTTTCCTGACTGCAGTCACATTTATGTCACGTGGAAGTCATGTATCCAGATAGGGAGAGTCATCAAACAGGTAATTACCATCTTCCTGCCCACTGACTCCATTCTAAGTGAAGAGAGAACACAAGGGCAAGGGAAGGATCAGTGATTCCTATATTCTCCTCCCCACTCCCCCAAAGCCCTCTCCCTATGTTCTGTATCTTAAAATCCTATCTACCCTTGAGTCCCAATTCACATTCCACCCTAAAGACTTCTCTGATCTTTTTATCTCCCATCCCCATAAAACAAAACCTGTTTCCTCCTCCGAACAGAATTTTATCTGCCCCTTCTCCGATAGGGATCTCCAGCTACACTCCTTAATAGTCACAGGTACTTGGACTCTCTGAGCCTTAGCTCCTCAACTATAAAATAAAATAGGGCTAGGCACTGTAGCTTATGCCTATGATCCCAGCACTCTGGGAAGCCAAGACAGGAGGACTGCTTGAGCCTAGAAGGACGAGACCAGCCAGAGCAACATAACGAGACCCAATCTCCACAGAAATTTTTTAAAAAAATTAGACAGCTGGGCACAGTGGCTCACGCCTTAATCCTAGCACTTTCGGAGGCCGAGGAGGGCGGATTGCCTGAACTCAGGACTTGGAGATCAGTCTGGGCAACACGGTGAAACCCTGTCTCTACCAAAATACAAATAATTAGCTGGGCATGGTGGCATGCATCTGTAGTCCCAGCTACTCAGTAGGGTTAGGCAGGAGAATCGCTTGAACCCGGGAGGCGGAGGTTGCAGTGAGCTGAGATCGCGACATTGCACTCCAGCCTGGGCAACAGGGTGAGACTCCGTCTCCAAAAAAAAAAAGGCCAGGCATGGTGGCACACACCTGCAGTCCTGGCTACTCAGGAGGATCACTTGAGCCCAGGAGGTCGAGGCTGCAATGACCTATGATTGTGCCACTGCACTCCAGCCTGAGAGGACAAAATGAGACCCTGTCTCAAAAATAATAATAAAAACAGTCTGGGCACAGTGTCTCATGCCTGTAATCCCAGAACTTTGGGAGGCTAAGGTAAGAGCCCAGGAGTTCATGACAAACCTGGGCAACATAGTGAGGCCCCATCTTTCCAAATGAAAAAATGAAATAGGGAAAATAGTACCTTCCTCATGGGACTGTCATATGATTCAAAGGAGGTGTCTAAAATGCTTAGTACAGCAGCATGCAGTAAGAGGTCTATAAAGGATAATTGTTCATTATTATGTACAGTCTCTGGCTTTTACTGTAATATGTACACATGCCTTGTCCTACCTAGAGAGAATGAAACCTTGAGGGCAGAAACCATATCTTCCTTACAGTGCCTTAGCCATAGGTACAAAATAGAAACTCATCAAATAAATTATTTAAACCAGTGATTCTCAGCGACTATGTCTGAATCACCTAAAGTCTATACCATTTAAGCTTCTGTTTCAGTTCACTACAAGGTCAAAGTTGACACTTCAAAAGAATTCTGACCTCACATGTGACTCGACCTGGAGGGAGAGAACAGGAGAGGCAGGGAGAGAACAGGGGGAGGCGGGGAAAGAACAGGAGGCATGACCCAAACTCCCCTCACAGAATCCAGCCTTCTCACTCCTCTCTGGCTGCCAAGTGAAAGAGACATAGCACTGATGGGCACCAGCTTTTTTTTTTTTTTAATATGGAGTCTCGCTCTGTCACTCGGGCTGGTGTGCAGTGGCACCATCTTGGCTCCCTGCAACCTCCACCTCCCGGGTTCAAGTGATTCTCCTGCCTCAGCCTCCCGAGTAGCTAGGATTAGAAGTGCCTGCCACCACGCCTGGCTAATTTTTTGTATTTTTAGTAGAGACGTGGTTTCACTATATTGGCCAGGCTAGTCTCGAACTACTGACCTCGTGATCCCCCCGCCTCGGCCTCCCAAAGTGCTGGGATTACAGGCATGAGCCACCGTGCCCAGATGACACCAGCTTTCTTAAATAAAGAAAAAATCTCTGAGGTTAAATTACGTTTCAAACCCTTAACCAAGGCCAAACAGCAAAATAATTTACAAAACGTAAGTTTCCTTTCTTATTTGCTAGAACTCGTATCATGAGGACTCAATCAAGATTTATCAGTAACCCCAGCACTTTGAGAGGCCGAGGCAGGCATATCACCTGAGTAGGGACAGGGTTTCACCATGTTAGCCAGGATAGTCTCGATCTCCTGACCTTGTGATCCACCCGCCTCAGCCTCCCAAAGTGTTAGGATTACAGATGTGAGCCACCGTGCCTGGCTTGGTTTTCTTTTACATAGGCCTCTTCGTTTGTTGAAACTGTAAGATGTTCCTCACATTGGAGAAACCTGAAAGCTCCCAGCAGCCAGCAATTGAATGAAAGGTAGGGGCTGGGCCACCGGCAGGGCGGGGCCTGGTGAGCCACGTGCCTAGGCTCTCACATCACAACGGGGGCGGGGGGGCGTGGAGGGGACTCTGGGCCTGATTGGTTCCTGGGAACCAGGCGGGAGCTCTGGCGGTTGGCAGAGCAACCTCCTTCAGTAGGTGGGAAGCAGTGGAAGGAGGAGGAGCTCCCTCTGTGGGCTCTCTTCTCCGCAATCACAGCTCTCAGGCTTGCTGCATCTAGTCCCATTCTAAAGAAACCAAACAGGTTCCCAAGGGACCCTTGTAGACAAGTCAGCTCAGGGGAGGCGGATAAGGCGGGGTGCGGGCTGCTGGTGGGGTGCAGCCCCATAGCCAGGGGCTGGCCCTGCCAGCGTGCCTTTGCTAGGAAGAGGTGGAAGGGCTGAGCTCTGCAGACTTGGAAGCAAGGGAAGGCCCAAGTTGCGGGAGAGGAGAGGAGCCAGGAGCCCAGCTGCCTCATGGGGAACACGCTGAGCTGTTGCTTGTGTGCCAACGCCAGCTCCAGGCAGGGTCTGCCCAGGGGGTCTGCGGAGCTGTACTGCGGCTCTGACATCTTTGAGGTGGTGGCAAGCAGAGGTGCAGGCCAAGGCAGAGAGGAGCAGAGGCACAGCAGATGGAACATGCTGTTTCCCAATGCCAGCCCCAAGCGAGGCCAGCACAGGGGTTCTGGGGAGCTGTCCTGCAGTGCTGACACCTACGAGGCAGCATCAAGCAAAGGTGCAGGCCAAGGCAGAGAGGAGCAGAGGTGCAACAGATGGAACATGCTGCTCCCCAATGCCAGCCCCAAGCAAAGCCAGTGCTGGGTGCGGTGGGCGGAACCGCCCTGCAGCTATAACATCATGGAGGCGGAGGTGGCAGTAGTGCCACACCCCACTGCTGTGGAGCCTGCCTAGCCAGATTTAGGGGCCTGTGAGGGCCATGACCTGCAGCACATCAGCGACCAGGAGATGCCCAAATATTTTGCTTCTGACCATCCAAGGGAAAGCACGCTCTTTTTGAGAAAATATCAAACCAGCACAGGGGTGCGGGGGAGCTGTCCTGCAGTGCTGACACCTACGAGGCAGCATCAAGCAAAGGTGCAGGCCAAGGCAGAGAGGAGCAGAGGTGCAACAGATGGAACATGCTGCTCCCCAATGCCAGCCCCAAGCAAAGCCAGTGCTGGGTGCGGTGGGCGGAACCGCCCTGCAGCTATAACATCATGGAGGCGGAGGTGGCAGTAGTGCCACACCCCACTGCTGTGGAGCCTGCCTAGCCAGATTTAGGGGCCTGTGAGGGCCATGACCTGCAGCACATCAGCGACCAGGAGATGCCCAAATATTTTGCTTCTGACCATCCAAGGGAAAGCACGCTCTTTTTGAGAAAATATCAAAACAGTGTGCAGGAAAAGAGGAGGAGCTCTCACCTATATTATATACCTCCATGGCATCTTGATAGAAAATACAGCTCTTGTTCCACCATACTGCTAGATAACAGCAGTCAGCCAGCCTGATCTTAGACACACATTAGAAAGTATGACTTTGGCAATATATTACAATATAAAGCACAGATACGCAAATAGATCTGTGGCAATTTTTGACAAGCCAACATATCTACTTTCACAAGAGAAGGTTCCAGGCAAATCCTTCGAGCATGATCCCAAACGCAACTGTACTTTCAGATATTTCTGTACTCTTTTTCAAGTCATAAAACAGCTCCATGTGCAGTCGTAGCTTTGGTGTACATTCAATGACTTTTAATGCTAACATCGATCTTTGTCCTACTAATTGGAAAAAGTTTGTCCTCGGAGCCATGTTTCTTGCCTCCAAGATTTGGAGAACTCGTGGTCTGTGGAGTGTGGATGACAGCCAGAATCCCAAGGACATGGCAGTTGAGAACATGAGCAAGATGGAGAAGTGTTTTTTGGAGCCACTTGAGTTTAATATTCCTGTGTCTGCCAGTGTTTATACAAAATATTACTTCGACCTGCATGCCTTGGCAAATGACCATGACCTGTATTTTCTATTTAGTTTTCTTCACAAAGATAAAGCACGGGAACTGGAGGCTGTGTCACTGCTGTGGAATACGAAGACTTGCATCGACATGCCGCTGCCATGACAAGGGCTATCAGCATGAATTTCATTGGTATTCGGTGCACTAATGCCATCTTAAAGAGAGAAATTAACATTATAGAATCCTGAACTTCTCAACTGTAAAGACTAGAAAATATCACTTCTGCTGAGAGAAACAACAAAATTAGGATTTTCTTTTTTTTGTTGTTGTTTAGATTTTCATCGAGAGGAAACATCTTCACGTTAGCCACATTGTGGAACTGGGTGACAGTGGTATGAACAGTGGGTGCCAGGTGCTTTCTGCCCTTCTTGTTCCACTGGGTTCAGATGGCATTCCTAGGGCACCACCCTCTTGAACAACTGTTGGGGAGAAGGAGTGTCACATGGACACAGCACATCCCTGCTCAGAGTCCACAGTCACCCATAGTCTCAAGCAGGTGCCAGTGGTGTCCCCAGTCCCTAGCAGGTGACAGTGGTCTGAGCTGAGCTGGAGTCCAAAAAACTTTAATTGGCTCCAGATTTGTGAGAGCACCTGGGTTTGGTTCTCTGTCCACTGAGGCACTGAATGCATGATGGCCCAAAACTCAACAATGGTGGGAAGAGAGAGTGGCATTGGGGCAAGGCTGTCACTACTCCAAGCACCAGGGTGGCTCAGGCCTGCTCATCTAGTCTTTGGAGGGAATCTGTGCATGTGAAATGAGGCCCCCATGTCATGGTTATAAAGGAAGAGATGAAATCAGCTCATCTTCCCCCAGGCCGATAAGAGAGGAAATCAGCTCATCTTCCCCCAGGCTGATAATGGTCACATCACCTAGGGAAGCAGTAAAAGACCTGACCTTGGGATTGTTAGGGGAGGTATGGAAGTGAAAACTGGATTTACCCCGTTCCAGGAAAACAACAAAGAAGGAACATCTGGGTTCAAAACTTTATGAAAAGATCATTTTCCCAGCTAATATTGCCGTGGTGCATTGCATGGTCTCAGCACTTGTCAACAAAACAAAAGCCTCTTAATAATTCTAACACAGGGACACACTGCGACTCACATTTTCCAGTGCACCTCAGTGGTTCAAGAGATTGCTGGTGCTGCCTGCATCTGTCAGTCTGTTCACATATGGAGAGGAGCAGTGGTTCTCACGGGAGCAGCTTCTGCATCCTGAGGAAGTTTGCCCAGATATTTCTGGTTTTAATAACTGGTGGCACCCACTGACATGCAGTCAACAATGGGAATCCTATGGTGCACAGGACTGGCCCCCTTCTCAAGAAAGAATTTTTTGGCTTCCAAAATAGAAAGTGCTGAGGATCAACTGCCTCAGAGTCTACAAGGGAAACATTTTCTGAGACTTTCTTTTTTTCTTACAAGAACACCAGATCCCCACCAATGTGAGATGTTAGGTTAAGTTTTTGTGCAATGGTGGATGTGGGGGACAGAATCCTAAGACACCCCATGATCTCTGCTATCTTTTGTTATACCCTGAATCCTCACCTTTCCTTGGATATGGCCAGACCTGTGCCTTGTTCTAGACATCTGAATATGGCAAAGTGAGGGAGTGGCTCTCTAGGAGTTACCTTTCCTTTCATCGTGAACAATAGGAATTCCTCTTTTCTTTCTTGCGTTTCCTTTCACAATACAGTGGTTTGGAATATCCCACTGTTGATTTGCAATTTCCTCCTCCAACCATAGTCCATGGCCCTTTATATGTAATTAAATATTTTCATGTATTGATTTTTTGTGTCTGAAGATGAAATATTAGATGAACCATGTCAAAACATTTCATGCAAAGCCTTCAGTGGTTGTAGAGTCTACTCTTTGGTGAATACACAATTTTATCTATTTTATATATTAAAAATTGTATTAGTTGTGACAATGATATTTTCTTTTTTATCTTTACTTGTCAGATAGTTACTTTTTTCCAAAATTAATGATATTGTATATTTGATTTAAAATACTTCTAGAATATTTGGATTGATAGTTGAAAATAAATGGCAAAATAAAGAGTTGCTGAAACCTAGTGATAATGTACTTATGATGGGTTATTGTCCCTATCACTGTTAAATGTTTAAATTTCCATGAAAACCTATACATAAAAACTTAAAATTTTGTGTAAAAGCCTTCGTGCCCTGCACTTTAGCCCCACTGCATAATGAATAAAAGGAAAATGGATTCTCCTGCGGCGGGGAGAAAACAAAAAGATTTATCATGGCTCAAAAGTCACGGTGATCATTGTCATTTTAAAAAGTACCTACTATGAGGCCAGGCACGGTGGCTCATGCCTGTAATCCCAGCATTTTGGGAGCCTGAGGTGGGCAGATCACCTGAGGTTGGGAGTTCAAGACCAGCCTGACCAACATGGAGAAACCCCATCTCTACTAAAAATACAAAATTAGCCAGGCGTGGTGCTGCATACCTGTTGTCCCAGCTACTTGGGAGGCTAAAGCAGAACTGCTTGAACCCAGGAGGCAGAGGTTGCAGTGAGCCGAGATCACGCCATTGCACTCTAGCCTGGGCAACAAGAACAAAACTCTGTCTCAAAAAAAAAAAAAAAAAAAGAAAAGAAAAAGAAAAAGTACCGACTATGGGCCAGGTACCATGCCAGATGTCCTCAGAATCCAGGGTGGCACAAACATCTACACCATTTTACAGATGACGAAACCTACCCAGCCACAAAGCAAGGGAATGGCAGAAACAAAAATTCAGTTGCAGGCTGGTCCAGCTCCACAGCCTGGATGTGTTTCTAACCACTCTCGGGTGAGGTCTTCAGTTCCTTGACAAAGTTAGGGCCTCTCTTGGAAGCCAGCTTGATCTTCGTGCTCATAAACTCCTTGAAGGCAAAAAGGAGGCCTGTCTCATTCACTCTCATAGGCTCCGGCACCTAGAAGAGTTGCTGGCAGGTACCTACTGAATGAATGATTCTTCTTTTGCTAGACAGTGTTTGGCCAGCTGGCTGGACATACTGATAACACGGGGAGATGGCTATCTCAGTCTGAAATAACTGGGCCCCTAAACACATAATCCCAGCCTGCACAAACTATTTCAGAGGACTTGCGCAGATCCAAAAAATGACCCCCAGGGGGCCAGCAGCTGGGTCTGACCAGGCCACAGCAACCCCTGCAGGTCGGTTTGATACCAATCTGCTCCAAGGACTAGCTGGGGCCAGACAGGGCATGGCCAGGGAGAAATTCAAAGGATGCCTTCTCTGTTTTGGGCTATCCCAGACTCCAAGGTGGTTTATTTATAGCTGGCACTTGAGCAGGACAGAGGGGTGCTGAGAAATAACACTGCTGCCATGTATTTCCTCACTAAAAGCAGTGTTTGTATGATTCATTTCAAGCGTGCTACAGGGCCAGAGGTGTTAAGAAAACAGCTGAGACCTCCAGCTGTGAGTGAAATGGCTCATCTAAGATTGACTAATTCAGAAGCCAAACCATTCCAAGTCAGCTGCCAACCAACCGGGGTCATGACTCTGGCACCAGCAGCTGCCTGTGCTAGCAAGGGGAGCCCCAATGCTGTGGGGAAGCGGTCACCCCAAGGAGCAGAATGCAATCCTTCAGCAGTCCACGCTGCAGGGGGACTCCTTCCCCAGAGTCCGGCAATCATCCAATTCAGCACGTGTGAAAACCTCCAAGACCCAGCATGGGAATGTCCTACACATCATTCCAAGTGGAAGGAAGAAACAGATTTACTGAGCACCCAACTTTTACTAAGCCATGGCCTCCGTGGCAGCACTACCAGAGCTAGAATCCCAGAGTCCAAGAGGAGTCCTGTTTTTAATAGCGCAAGGCTAGCAACACCTAAGATGTCCACCAACAGGGACCCCGTTAAAGGGATCCTAGGACACCCATACAACAGGGCATCTAAGGCTTTTCATTTAAAAGAACAAGGTGACTACATCTGCAGTCATGTGGAACAATGACCAAAATACATGAAGTGGAAAAAAAGGCTGCAGAACCGAATGACAGAATGCACAGGCGCTGCTGTTTGTATTTTTAAGGCATGAGATTCTGGTAACAGCTTCCTGATATTCCTCTGGGAACAACCCCTCTCCTCAATTCTAGGTCCCCCATTCACCTTCCCCACCCTTGGCTCTGGGTTGGGTACTGTACCCCACCACACCCCACCCCAGGTCTGGCCATCTTCATTTTTCATGACCCTGGGTCATGCTGACTCCAAGGTGGACATAAAACCCAAGCCGACAGGCAGAAGAGCAATAACTCTTGCAAATCAATGGAGAAAAGAAATGAATTCTGCTGGGATTGCAGTACGGAGAAGAGCAAAGCAGAGAAAATTCAATCAAAGAAGTGAACCATGGAGCTCCTGGACTAAGCCTACCCCTACTCTGGGACTTTCTTTACTTTCCTTTTTTTGGTAAGTGAGTATGGGTATGAGTTAGTTTCAATTACTTGCAGCTATAAAAGCCTAATGATAATAATAGCTGGCTCTTCTTGGGCACTTACTACAAGCATAGTAAGGCACTATTTTAAGTGCTTTCTGTGTACTAAAGTCTTTGATTCTTTCAACAACCCTAAGGACAGGTTTTATTACTCTCTTCCCATCTTAAAGATACAGCTGCCTTGTTTGCAGGGACCTGAGCTTGGCCATTCCTCAAACACCACCCCCTGGTGACTTCATCCAGCTCAGACCCACAACGCATTTGCCTTCAACTACACCCACGTCTTGGCCATACCATCAATCTCACGACCCCCTTATCCCTCCATTGCAGCACCAATGCCCCGCCATCCCCAACAAATCTGGCTTAACCCATCGTTCACTACTTCTCTGCTCCTATTCCCAGAAGAAAAACAACAACAACAAATACAGCCATGAAGACTGCAACCCACATTCCTGATGTCCAGTCAGCACTCCACAGTCCTAACGCAGGATCGCAGCAGGGAGATGGGTAGGAGTGATTCGATCCCACTCAACCCTGGGGAAATGTGGCAGTATCTAGTGACATTTTTGGCTGTCATGACTGGGAGGAAGGGTGTGAGCTTTGGTATCCAGTGGGTTTAGGCCAGGGACGCCACTAAACATCCTATAGTGCATGGGTCAGCCTCCCCAACACAGAATTAGCAGGACCAAGATGTCACTCATGCAAAGGTTGAGAAACCCAGCTCTCTGTCTGGGTGGGTCCCCTTCGGTTTGCCTCACCAGTCACTCCCCCATGCTTCCCCACCTTCCTCAAGTCCCCTGTTCCACTTGAGCACCTAATACTCAGGTGGCGATGGTGGCACTGACAAACTTGTTTGCATGTGCAATCATCTTGATCTCCTTCCCCAGACAGTCGGAAAAACAAAAGGTGTCCTTCCTCTCTGTAAGGCCAGGTCCCCCCTTTTTGCTCTGGCTCCGAGCACCTTCAGGTCCCTCTGCAATGGATGGGACACTGGACCCAGAATCGGGGAGGGGCAGTTCCCCAAAGGAACATCAACATGAAGGGGGGCTCACATGTCCCCCTCTCCTTCTAAAACACTCTCCTTTACTCCTAAATTCCCTCTTGCTACCCTTTCTCCCTCCTTCTACATTCAAGCCTCATGAAAAACGGCTGAGGAGGCCACTGGCTGCACCCTCCCCACACATTTATTCTGCCTGGCCTTCCCCAAATTATGGCCCAAAATCGGCGCCAACTTCTGAAAACCCAAGAGATTTCACTTAAGAATATAGGTTCTAGTCGTTCCTGAAAAACAGGAAGATCTAGCAACTTTGGGACACTGCCCCCAAAAGCTGGAGCTTAATACAATGTATATGCCATGAAAAAAACCATAATAATAATAAATAAATTAGGCCGGGCATGATGGCTCACGCCTGTAATCCCAGCACTTTGGGAGGTCAAGACTGGCAGATAACTTGAGGTCAGGAGTTTGAGACCAGCCTGGCCAACATGGTAAAACACCATCTCTACCAAAAAATATTAAAAATTAGTCTGGGCTGGGCACAGTGGCTCATGCCTGTAACCCCAGCACTTTGGGAGGTCAAGGCAGGTGGATCACCTGAAGTCAGGAGTTCGAGACCAGCCTGACAAACAAGGTGAAACCCCGTCACTACTAAAAATACAAAAATTAGCTGGATGTGGTGGCTAACACCTGTAATCTCAGCTATTTGGGAGGCTGAGGCAGGGGAATCGCTTGTTGAACCTGGGAGGTGGACATTGCAGTAAGCCAAGATCATGCCATTGTATTCTAGCCTGGACAGGAATGAAACTCCATCACACACACACACACACACACACACACACACACATTAGCCCCTTGTGGTGGCGTGTGCCTGTAATCCCAGCTACTCGGGAGGCTGAGGCAGAAGAATTGCTCGAACCCAGGAGGCAGGGGTTGCAGTGAGCCAAAATGGCACTACTGCACTCCAGCCTGGGCAACAGAGAGAGACTCCATCTCAATAAATAAATAAATAAAATAAATAAAATTTTTAAAAAAGCTAGAACTGGGGAGGCTGATGTGGAAAAAATGCTTGAACCCAGGAGGGGTAAGCTGCAGTGAGCTGAGATCGTGCCACTGCACTCCAGCCTGGGTAACAGAGTGAGACTCTGTTTCAAAAAAAGCTGGAGTTGAAGAACCGTGTCCTTGGGCAGTTCCAAGCCCAAGCACTCCTTTCATCTCCTCCACCTGAGGCAGCTACTTTCTCTTACTCCGGCTACATTTTTTGTTTTTGAGACAGAATCTCACCTTGTTGCCCAGGCTGGAGTCCGTGGTGCAATCTCATCTCCACTTCCACAACCTCTGCCCCAAAGGTTCAAGCGATCTTCCCACCTCAGCCTCCCAAGTAGCTGGAATTACAGGTGTGTGCAACCACACCTGACTATTTTTTGTGTTTTAGTAGAGACGGGCTTTTACCCTGTTGCCCAGGCGGGTCTTTAAACTCCTGGACTCAAAGGATCGCGCCACCTCGGCCTCCCAAAGTGCTGGGATTACAGGCATGAGCAGTCCTTTTTTTTTTTTTTTTTTTGCAACTCCAGTCTAAGCCTTCTGTTCTCCATTGCCTCCTAAAACTACTATCTTCTGTCTCTACTGTTTAACTCAAGGACGTCTCATTAAATAACTGGTTGGTTACCAAATTCAAAGTTCCCTCTTCTCCTTCCTCATTCTACCCCATTTTTAAGCAGCAAAACTACCTTACAACCACATCCCTCCTTTGCTATCAGTGGGTGCCCCTGCAGGTCTCCCCTGCCTGTTTCTGCTCAGCCTTCAGTCTTCTCTTCCCATCTGCCTCTTCAATGCTGGGGCTCCCCACGCGCTCTCTCCAAACCTCTGCTCTTAATATACACAAGCTTCTCCCGCAAGCTGACTGCCAATGAACCAGACTTCCAAACGGTACATCCCACACTCGCCCTCTCCGGTGCCAACCAGCTGCCTAGAGGGCATCTCTTTTTTGACTATGCCACAAGCACCTCAAACTCCACATCTCAACCTTCTCGGTCTAAACCAGCTCCTCCTCACAGGACAGACATCTGTAACCCACCAGTTCCTCGAGCCTGAAATCTGCGATCTAGCCTAGATTTCTCCTTGTCCCCTGTCTCCATTCCAAGGCACCGAGGCTGCTGACTGCGCCTACTCATTACTTCTCCCTCTCCCCACTGCCTTAGTCCTCCTGCGACCCCCAACCACCACCAAAAGAGCTTTTTAGCTGCTCTCCCTGCCTTAAGTCTCACCCTCTCCGCCCAATTTAGCACCATATGGCTGCAAGTGACGCCTTTAACAGGCTTCCTTGATCAGATTCTCTGGCTGAAAACTCCCAAACAGCTCCCCTGCCCTCGTAAAAAACAAACTCCTTTCTGCAGCACACAAGGCTCATGAAGATCTCGCCCCAATTAGCCGTGCAGCCTTTCCCGGATTCCTGCGCTTTAGCCTTGCACTCCAGCGGACTGACCTACTTGTTCCCGAAGCGCTCCACATTCTCTTGTCCCCAGCTTTTGCACATGCAGTTTCGTCTGCCTGGAATGCGGTCGGCTGTGACGACCCCCAGGTAAACCAACTTCTACCACAACAGGTGAAACGAATGCCCTCCTCCTCCTCGCCAATCCCGTTAGTAAGGTGATGTGACTACCAGCCTGTACCCACTAAAAAGTGTTTTTGTGAGCAAGGACCCTGTGTTATGCACCTCAGTGTTCCCAGCACCTAGCAGGGCTGGGTACAAGGGGAATATTATTTATCCTCTTTATCCTCAATCCCTCATTGGTAAAACGGAGATAATAATAGCCCCTAAGATTACTGTGAAGATTACAAGAGACATGCAGAAGAATTCCGGCCAAGGGATTTGAGCCTAACCAGGGTAACGTAATGAGACCCCGTCTCTTAGGTGGGGGGGAAAAAGTATATGCGTTTTAAAAAAAAAAGTCTGGCCAAAGTAAACACAAGAGGTAAAAAAGCTCTTTTTGACGCGGTAGCCAGATAGAGATCTTTCTCAGCTCCAAACAGACTGCGTGTCTTGCACGACTGCGTCTCCTTAAGCCTCAACGTCCCCGCTTCCCTAGTGGGGTTAATAATAGAAGCCAGCTCCGGGTGGGAACGAGGATTAAGCAGGGCTGAGCCGCTGTGAGCACAGTGCCTGGCGCAGGGGAAAGCGCAGGTCACGTAGCCATTGGTATCGGGGTCGGGGTCCGGGTCCTGTTCTGCGGCTAAGGGAGGGGTGGGCGGAGGGGGAGGGGCAGAGCGCAGGGGGCCGCAGCCCCGGCGGATAGTTGGGGCTTCTCTCCGGGGACCCCTGGGAGATCCTCCCCACCGCGCAGGGCCCAGACCCCCTACCCGGCCGCCAGCCTCCCCTGCGGCCGCCCGCCCAGAAGCAAGGCCCCGGGAGGCGGGAAGCGAGGCATCACGTGCGACGCAGCGGCCGCGCCGAGGGCCTGCCAGGCTACTCACTGAGCCACAGCTCCAGCGCTGCTGCCGGCCCCGGGGGACTCTGGGCCGACTCGGTTCCCGCCACAGCCCCGCCCCGCCGCCACCGCAGTCGCCGCCATCGCCTCAGCCCCGACGCCGCGGCCGCCACCGCCGCCTCAGCTGCCGTAGCCGCCTGGCGCTCTGCTGGGCTGACTGCGCGGCAGGCGCGGAGGGCACGTGACGGGGCGGAGCCGCTTGTGCCACGCCCACTCCCCAGGCCCCACCTCCACGCGGGGCGGACCGGGATATATCTCAGCCCAGATCCCCTCTACCCAGCGCGGGTCTTCTGAGACCACTCACCATACGGTTGCTAGATAAAATACAGGACGCCCAGTTAAATTTGATTTTCAGAACGTGAATACTTCTTTTAGCATTTTTATTTTTTAAGAGATGGGGTATTGCTCTGTCACTCAGGCTGGAGTCCAAAGGCGTGATCACGGCTCACTGTAGCCTCCACCTCCCGGGCTCAAGCGAGCCTCCCGCCTCAGCCTCCCGAAGAGGTGGGACGAGCGGGTACCACCACGCCTGGCTAATTTGTGTGTTTTTGGTAGACACTGGATTTCACCATGTTGCCCACGGTCATCTCAAACTCCTGGGCTACAAAAGATCCTCTTACCTTGACCTTCCACAGTGCTTGCATTTTTTTTATTATTTTTTATTTTTTTCGAGATGGAGTCTCACTCTGTTGCCTAGGCTGGAGTGCAGTGGCGCCATCTTGGCTCACTGCAACCTCTGCTTCCCGGGTTCAAGCGATTCTCCTGCCTCAGCCTCCCGAGTAGCTGAGACTATTGGCACGTGCCATCACGCCCAGCTAATTTTTTTTGTATTTTTAGAGACGACGGTTCATTCACTATGTTGGCCAGGCTGGTCTTGAACTGACCTCATGATCTGCCCGCTTCGCCCTCCCAAAGTGCTGGGATTACAGGCGTGAGCCACTGCGCCCCACCTATGTGCTTGCATTTTTATTCACAGAAGGGTTTTCCCAGAACACTTTTTTTTGATGGAGTCTCGCTCTGTCGCCCAGGCTGGAGTGCAGTGGCACTATCTCAGCTCACTGCAACCTCCGCCTCCCTGGTTTCCTGAACACTTCTAAAATAACATGTCCTGCATTCCTCAACACTCTGCTTCATTTTCTGCATCACACAGTACACCATCGATATATTATTGCTTATTTTATTAAAAGATAATTTTCCCAAAAACGTATGTCATGATTCTCATAATTATGAAATGAACACATGTTAAACATTTTATTTAATTACATGAGTGAACCAAGCAGATGTTATAATCAATCCAAAAGTGAAGTCAAAGAAGGGCAAATTTATCTGGAAAAAAAGGAATGTAAAATGAATGTGCAAATGGACACAAAACTGGTTGTTCCATCGGCTTGAGAGTTGTCCCTCCAGTGGGCAGAATTAATTTACCTATTTATAGGCAAGAATTATTTTGAGTTGCTATCAGGTGTCTACAACTTAACAGAGTTATGTAAGACTTCTCAAAGACAAAGGCTGGAACCTGGAAGGTTGTGCTGTCTAGACAACGCATAATTTTCCATTGAAGCTGCTGTGCTGCACCCCTATTAACTTCAGTAGGGATGGCACCATGTTTGAGAGGCGGAAGAAGAGACCCAGAGTCACAGAATGAGGCAGGTTTACTGAGGGGACTTACAGGGCAGTCTAGTGGTAGTGGGCTGGACAGGAGGACCACTACCATTTGTAAAAAGCATCAGTTTATATAGTATTTTCAAATGGCACCCTTCCCTTAGCAACCTCCATCTGGCAACCTCAATTTAACCCCGAAGGGCCTTGATACCCCGTATGGCCTGCGTACCACAGGATGGGGCCAAGGGTTCAGATGTTCCTCACAAATAAAGAGTGAACCAGCCGGGTGCAGTGGCTCACGCCTGTAATCCCAGCACTTTGGGAGGCCAAGGCGGGCGGATCACGAGGTCAGGAGATCGAGACCATCCTGGCTAACATAGCAAAACCCTGTCTACCAAAAATGCAAAAAAATTAGCCGAGCATGGTGGCAGGCGCCTGCAGTCCCAGCTGCTTGGGAGGCTGAGGGAGGAGAATGGCATGAACCTGGGACACAGAGCTTGCAGTGAGCCGAGATCGTGCCACTGCACTCCAGCCTGGGCAACAGAGCCAGACTCTGTCTCAAAAAAAGAGAGAACCTCCAGGCTGGCCACTCCGTGATTCCGTGGCTTGGAACTCAGAACACACATTCTTCTTAGACCATAGGGCCATTCTCAGGTACATATACCATACAGAAGCAAAAATTCTTCCTTGTAGATAACTGAATAGCAATGGGTGATGATTCTTGTCCACACACATGCAGATGAATACTGTCCTAGGAACACACAAACTTACTCCTGTGGAAAACCCAGTTCTGCCCCCACTTGCACATCCATTTCAATATTCCTGATCTATATGAAAGAATGCGTCCATTCTTTTGACTGGTTTGAACATCTCACCAGTTTCCTCATTAAGGAGTTAAAGAAAATCTTTTTTTTTTGAGACGGAGTCCTGCTCTGTTGCCCAGGCTGGAGTGCAATGGTGCAATCTCGGTTCACTGCAAAACGTCTGCCTCCTGGGTTCAAGTGATTCTCCTGCCTCAGCCTCCCGAGCAGCTGGGAATACAGGCGCCCGCCACCACACCCGGATAATTTTTGTATTTTTAGTAGAGACAGGGTTTCACCATGTTAGCCAGGCTGGTCTCGAACTCCTGACCTCAGGTGATCCGCCCACCTCGGCCTCCCACAGTGTTGGAATTACAGGCATGAGTCACTGCACTTGGCCTAAATAAAATCTTTAAGACATATTCATCTCTTGAAGATTCTAAACATCTGGCAACACTGAACCCGGCTTTCTACACTGCAACAAAAACCTGGACATGACTAGAGTCTACATATGTTAGAGGGGGCATGAGCTCTAGAGTTTGCCAAGGACCATCCTTCAACTCTTGAAACTTTACTTATTGTAAGCACCCTTTAACATTTTTACATTGCTGGAGCTCATAAAACCATATCCCAAAGCATGGTGTTTTGGCATAGCAAGTACTTTGAACTCAAAGAGACTGGAAAGCCTCAGAAGCAGCCTTAGAGCAAAGGCTCTCTGAACTCCTGCCCATCTTTCTTCTTCCCAGGCAAGCCATAGAAACTCCAATTCCTCTTTCCCAAGATGGGTCAGGGAAACTCAAACCCCTCTCCCCTAAAGCCAGCCATAAAACCTAGACATATTACTCCAACCTTCCCCTATTTCTGTTTAAGAGTTGGCCATAAATAAATTTTCAGTCGGGCATGGTGGCTCACACCTGTAATCCCAGCACTTTGGGAGGCCGAGGCAGGCAGATCACTTGGGTCCAGGTGTTGAAGACCAGCCTTGGCAACACGGTGAAACCCCGTCTCTACAAAAAAATACAAAAATTAGCTGGGTGTGCTGGTGTGTACTTGTAGTCCCAGCTACTCAGGAGGCTGAGGCAGGAGGACCACTTGAGCCTGGGCGGTGGAGGTTGCAGTGAGCTGAGATCACACCACTGTACTCCAGCCTGGGCACGGAGTGAGACTGTCTCAAAAAAAAAAAAAGAAATTATCTGCGTTACTTTGTCTGATAATAGGTGGTAATGCCCCCTTATTCCTGCCCTACACCTAGGAGGAAGGAATGATATACAGGTAAGCCAAGAAGAATTTTGACAGACCTTGCTGGGTCCTCCCACCAAAGTCTATTACCAATAGATCAATCATACCCTTTAGTTCAATCCTATTTCTACCTGGCTGTTGGTCATCAAACCTAAGCATAAAAGTAGACAGCCTTCCCTCAGTCTTTATTTCTGAAAGCTCCCATGTCAAGATAAAACTTTTTTTTTTTTTACAAAGTCTTACTCTGTCGCCCAGGCTGGAGTACTAGTGGCTTGATCTTGGCTCACTGCAACCTTTGCCTCCCAGATTCAATTGATTCTCCTGCCTCAGTCTCCCAAGTAGTTGGGAATACAGGCAACCGCCACCATGCCTGGCTAATTTTGTAATTTTTTGGTAAACATGGGATTTCACCATGTTGGCCAGGCTGGTCTTGAATGATCTGCCCACCTCAGCCTTCCAAAATACTGGGATTACAGGCGTAAAGCCACTGTGCCCGGCCTGTAAAACTTTAATTAAATAAATCTGTTATGGGCCGGGCGCGGTGGCTCAAACCTGTAATCCCAGCATTTTGGGAGGCCGAGACGGGCGGATCACGAGGTCAGGAGATCGAGACCATCCTGGCTAACATGGTGAAACTCCGTCTCTACTAAAAAATACAAAAAACTAGCCGGGCGAGGTGGCGGGCGCCTGTAGTCCCAGCTACTCAGGAGGCTGAAGCAGGAGAATGGCATAAACCCGGGAGGCGGAGCTTGCAGTGAGCTGAGATCCAGCCACTGCACTCCAGCCTGGGCGACAGAGCAAGACTCCGTCTAAAAAATAAATAAATAAATAAATAAATCTGTTATGCTTTTCTCTTGTTGGCCCCCCCCCCCTTTTTTTTTGAGACAGGATCTTGCTGTCAACCAGGCTGGAGTTCTGTGGCACCACCAGAGCTCACTGCAGCCTCGACCTCCCAGGCTCAAATGATCTTCCCAACCTCAGTCCTCAGAGAGTAGCTGGGACGACAGGCGCACATGCCACCACTCCCAGCTAATTTATTTAGTTTTGTAGAGATAAGGTCTCACTATATTGCCCAGGCTGGTATCAACTACTGGGCTCAAGCAATCCTCCCAAAGTGCTGGGATTATAGGCGTGAGCCACCATACCTGGTCTTAACCCGTCTTTTGTTATAGGAGTGTTGGCCATAACCCTTCGGAGAGGTGAGGAAAGGTGTTAGGTATAGATGTCCCACAACATCTAGATCAATGGTTTTCAAACTAGCATGTGTCAGAATCATCTGAAGGGTTTGTTGCAAATTACAGGGCCCCGCCGCACAGTTTCAGATCTAGCAGGTCTGGGATAAGGTCCAGAATTTGTCTTCGTAATAAATCTCCAGCTGACATTGATGCTGATGGTCTGGAGACCACAACAGAAAGGATAAAGGCTAAGCGGGTAGGAAGTGGTTTAGTCAGGCGCAGTGGCTCAAGCCTGTAATCCCAGCACTTTGGGAGGCCGAGACGGGCGGATCACGAGGTCAGGAGATCGAGACCATCCTGGCTAACACGGTGAAACCCCGTCTCTACTAAAATACAAAAAATTAGCCGGGTGAGGTGGCGGGCGCCTGTGGTCCCAGCTACTCGGGAGGCTGAGGCAGGAGAATGGCATGAACCCGGGAGGCGGAGCTTGCAGTGAGCTGAGATCTGGCCACTGCACTCCAGCCTGGGCAACAGAAGAAGACTCCGTCTCAAAAAAAAAAAAAAAAAAAAAAAGGAAGTGGTTCAGGAGTTTAATGTAGTGGTTGGGTGTGCAGGCATTGTAATTAGAACTATGTTGTTTTCATCTAAGAGATAAGGGTAAATGCCTACTTCATGGGGTTTTTTTCTTAATCTAAGAGAGATAATATATATATATAAATATGTATCAGCTGGGTGTGGTGGTGCAAATGCCTATAGTCTCAGCTACTTGGGAGGGTGAGATAGGAAGATTGTCCAGGAGTTCAAGATCAACCTGGGCAACATAATGACGCCCATCTCTACAAAAAAAACAAAAAAAAAGAAATTAAAAGGCCGGGCATGGTGGCTCATGCCTGTAATCCCAGCACTTTGGGAGGCCAAGGCAGATGGATTATCTGAGGTCAGGAGTTCAAGATCAGCCTGGCCAACATGACGAAACCCCTTCTCTACTAAAAATACAAAAATTAGCCGGGCGTGGTGGTGTGTGCCTGTAATCCCACCTACTCAGGAGGCTGAGACCAGAGAATCGCTTGAACCCAGGAGGTGGAGACTTCAGTGAGCTGAGATTGCACCACTGCTCTCCAGCCTGCAAAAAAAATAAAAAATAAAAATTGAACAAAAATAAATTACCCAGTCTCTGATATTTCTTTACAGCAACACAATGACACATTAACACACAGCTTAAGCTGAAATACCAATCTTCTGTCCTTGGCACTCCTGGATTTTAGGTCTTCAGGTTTTGATTAGAATCTACACCACTGGCTCTCTAGCTTTCAGGCCCTTCAACTACACCACTGGCTTTCCTGGGTCTCCAGGTTGCACAAGCAGATCAGATGACTTTTCAGCTTCTCAATTTTTATTTTTTCTAGAGACAGAGTCTAGCTCTGTTGCCCATGCTGGCGTGCAGTGGCACCATGATAGGTCACTTGCAGCCTCCAACTCCTGGGTTCAAGTATCCTCCCTCCTCAGCCTCCCAAGTAGCCAGGTCTATAGGTATGTGTCACCATGCCCAGCTACTTTCTAAATTTTTTGTAGAGATGGGGTCCCCCCATGTTGCCCAGGCTGGTCTTGCACTCCTGGGCTCAAGCAGCCCTCCCACTTCAGCCTCCCATAGTGCTGGGATTACCATTACAGGCATAAGCCATCATCACCGACCTATTTTTTTTTTTTTTTTTTTTTGAGACAGGGTCTTGCTCTGTTGCCCAGGGTAGAGTGCAGTGGTGCAATCACAGCCCACTACAGCCTCGACTTCCTGGGCTCAAGTGATCCTCCCACCTCAGCCTCCCTGATAGGTAGGACTATAGGCACACGCCACCATGCCCAGCCATTTTTTTTTTCCTATTTTTTTATAAAGATGGGGTCTTACTATGTTGCCCAGACTGGTCTCGAACTCCTGGGTTCAAGCAATCCTCTTGCCTCGACTTCCCAAAGTGCTGGGATTACAGGCATGAGCCACCACACTTGGCCTTTTCAGCTTCTATAATTTGATGAGGCACTATCTAATAATAAATCTCTCTTTCTATATATCCTGTTGGTTCTGTTTCTCTGGAGAACCCTAACATAGCCCTTAGAGGCCGTGATGAGAGAACATGGCTTTATAGTGAAAATAGCCCTTTTCTGTGCCTCATTTTCCAATCTTCTCCTACCAGGGCTCCTTGCTTCCATCTGCTCCTGCTTAAGTCTCTCTTCAGCATAGCTGCCAGAATGACCTTTCAAAAATCACAAATCTGCTCATTCAATGGCTAAACACTTCAATGGCTAAAACATTTCAATGGCTCTGCACCTCCCACCTTATGAAGACCCAACTCCTTGCCTTCATTAACTGAACCCCAACTTTGCTGAGGTATCCACCACTCCCCACCCAGCCATGCACCTCAGGGACACACAGACCCCCTTCATCTCCAGCTCTGGGTCTGAATGATTTATGGAGACCCTCACTTCCCCAGCAGGGATGGCTAAAAATTTGGAAGTTGAGTAGAGGGAGAGTACTTAGGAGTTTCCTTGCTGTTGGGAGAGAGCCATAGAAAGCTACCCTCTCCCCAGCCGACATGAAGGAGGAAGTGCGGAGGCCTGACTGCTGCAGGCAGCCAACTGTGGCTGCTGCAGATGCTGTGGCCAGGAGGGCAGAGAGACAGAAGGACCCTGGGCCCTCACTTATGTCACCACATGTGTAATTAACCAACCCTGCAGCCTGCCTTACCCATGAACTTCCTGCTAAGTAGGATAATAAATCTTATTTAAGATTTGTTGCTCTGTTGCCCAGGGTGGAGTGCAGTGGCGCAATCACAGCTCACTGCAGTCTTGACTTCCTGGGCTCAAGTGATCCTCCCACCTCAGCCTCCCTAGTAGGTAAGACTATAGGCACATGCCACCATGCCCAGTCAATTTTTTTCTATTGAATCTGGGTTTTATTATTTGCATGGGATGAAACGCTTACACCTTTAACCTGTCAAAGAAGAGCCATTTGTATCTCACGTCTGCCTGGTTTCTCAGCAGCCACTTCTACCTCTCCCCCGACTCCTACCCTTGGTCCAGTCCTGACCAACTTTGTGAAGCGTTATTTTTCTTTTCTTTTCTTTTCTTTTTTTTTGAGACGGAGTCTCGCTCTGTCGCCCAGGCTGGAGTGCAGTGGCCGGATCTCAGCTCACTGCAAGCTCCGCTTCCCGGGCTCACGCCATTCTCCTGCCTCAGCCTCCGGAGTAGCTGGGACTACAGGCGCCCGCCACCTCGCCCGGCTAGTTTTTTTTTTTGTATTTTAGTAGAGACGGGGTTTCACCGTGTTAGCCAGGATGGTCTCGATCTCCTGACCTCGTGATCCGCCCGTCTCGGCCTCCCAAAGTGCTGGGATTACAGGCTTGAGCCACCGCGCCCGGCATTTTGTAGCTTTTAGTAGAGACAGGGTTTCACCGTGTTAGCCAGGATGGTCTTGATCTCCTGACCTCGTGATCCGCCTGTCTCGGCCTCCCAAAGTGCTGGGATTACAGGTTTGAGCCACCGCACCCGGCCAGAAGCGTTATTTTTCATCCCTCTCCTTGGAATATCCTTCCAACCCCCATCTACCTGGGAAACTCCTACTCATCCCTCAGAACCCAGTTCAAAGGTCACTTAGTCTGTAAAGGCCCAGCTATCCTCCCGCCTCAGCCTCTCAAGTAGCTGGGACCACAAGTGCTCACAATGCTCAGCTAATTTCTGTATTTTTTTGTAGAGGGGGGGGGGGGGTTTCCACCATGTTGCCTAGGCTGGTCTCAAACTCCTGTGCTCAAGCGATCCTCCCCCATTGGCCTCCCAAAGTGCTGGGATTACAGGAGTGAGGCACCACACCCAGCCAACAACTTCTAATTTTACTCCCCACTAAACATATGTCCGTCATCTGTCCCCACCCTTCACTTCCAAGCTTTGTCAAAGGTAGTCTCTCCCAGATAGCTGGATTCAATGCAAATTACAGGCAACAGACTGGACTGCTAATTATAACGGCAAATCTTGCAAAAGAGGAAAGATTTCCCCACTTAGATGGAAGTGATACTGGTAACTGTTAAGAGTCTGGCAGTTAGACCAGCTGATGAGTGCCACTTCTGAAGAAACTCATCTTACTAATATAGTCCTCTTAACATTTTTTTCATCATGAGATCTTGACCCTTACTATGTATCTGGCAATGTGCCAGGTGCTATGGTTATAATAAAAGACTGACTTCCTTACTGCCATAATCTCATATTCTTTTGAGTATAAGATAGAGAGTAAATACATACAAATACAATATGTAATTTCATATAGTAAAGAGTACTATGAGGGCAAAAATAAAGTAGGATAAAGGCAATATGAATGGAATTCCAAATTTGGCTATAAAAATATAATTTTCTGGAAAGGAGAAAGGACACTTTTTTTTTTCTTTTGTTGAGACAGTCTTGCTCTGTCACCCTGCATGGAGTACAATGGCACTATCCTGGCTCACTGCAGCCTCCACCTCCCTGGGCTCAGGTGATCCTCCCACCTCAGCCACTCCAGTAGCTGGGATTACAGGTGTGCATCACTACACACCACTAATTTTTGTATTTTTTTGTAGAAACGGGGTTTCACCATGTTTTCTAGGTTGGTCTCGAACTCCTGGGCTCAAGTGATCCACCAGCCTCGGCCTCCCAATGTGCTGGGATTACATGTGTGAGCCACCATGCCCAGCCCTGGAAAGGATACTCTCTAAACAACACTGAAAAAGAACATGCTCAGAGCAAGGAACTGGTTTCCCACTCACTAAAGTGAGTCCCCTGCAGCCATGATCATAGACTATGACTCCCACTGACCACAGCTGATTGGACCAGGGGTAGACACCTGACCCAGGCTAGGCCAATCAGATACTCCCCTGCGAGTTTGTATGTGGAATACTGGTTATTTAATTGGTGGTGTAGGAGAAGAGAGATGATTTAGCTTCAGGGCTGGGGCATTTGTTGGCCAACTGCAGAGATAAAGAGAGAGGCAGCCTGCAGAGGGAAAACAAGGGGAGCAGACACACAAAGAGGGGTGAATGTTAGAAACTGTGCCATCTCAGAGGAAGAGCAGACACACACAGAGGGGTGAATGTTAGAAAATGTGCCATCTCGGCCGGGCGCAGTGGCTCAAGCCTGTAATCCCAGCACTTTGGGAGGCCGAAATGGGTGGATCACGAGGTCAGGAGATCGAGACCATCCTGGCTAACAGGGTGACACCCCGTCTCTACTAAAAAATACAAAAAACTAGCCGGGCGAGGTGGCGAGCGCCTGTAGTCCCAGCTACTCGGGAGGCTGAGGCAGGAGAATGGCGTCAACCCGGGAGGCGGAGGTTGCAGTGAGCTGAGGTCCGGCCACTGCACTCCAGCCTGGGCCACAGAGTGATACTCCATCTCAAAAAAAAAAAAGGAAATGTGCCATCTCAGAGGGCCGGGTGGCTGCCTTTGGTCCCAACAGGTTTCTAGGTACAGATTCCATTCTCTTGTGAGGTCTAGTTGGAAGTCCTGCCCTTTATATCTGTGAGTCCTAATTCTTCCAATAAATTCCTTTCATAGTTTCAGTTAGTCTGAGTGCGTTTATACGCATTGCCACCAAGATCACTGTTTCTAAGGATGAAAATAATGGTGATAGTGATACCTAACATTTATTAAATGCCACGCAATGTTCTAAGAACTTCATATATGTTGCCAGGCGTTGTGGCTCATGCCTGTAATCCCAGCACTTTGGGAGACTGAGGCGGGAGGATCACCTGAGGTCGGGAGTTCGAGACCAGCCTGGCCAACATGGAGAAACCCTATCTCTACTAAAAATACAAAATTAGCTGGCTATGCCAGCACATGGCACATGCCTGTAATCCCAGCTACCTGGGAGGCTGAGGCAGGAGAATCACTTGAACCTGGGAGGCGGAGGTTGCAGTGAGCCAAGATCGTGCCATTGCATGCCAGCCTGAGCAACAGGAGTGAAACTCCATCTCAAAAACAAACAAAAAAAAGAACTTCATATATATTATCTATTCCAATTCTTACAACTCTTTGAGACAGGTACAATTCTTATCCCTACTTTGCAAACAAGGAAACTGAGGTACAGAAAGTCGCACATGAATAAGGGGCAGAATGTTTCTTAATCTAGACAGCCTCTGTACCCTTCACCACTGCAGTATACTCTCAAAACACCGGGGATGGGCTTGAGGTTATTTAAAATGTATGAAATTCCTTCAAACACTTTTACTTAGCCAGGTGTGGTAGCATGCACCTGTGATTCCAGCTACTCAGAAAGCTGAGATGGGAGGATCTCTTGAGCCCAGGAGTTAGAGCTGCAGTGAGCTATAATTGTGCCACTGCATTCCAGTCTGGACAAGACAGCAACATCCTCTCTCTTAAAAACAAAACAAAACAAAACAAAACAAAACAAAAAAAAACAATAAACTAGTCTTACTGATCCTGAGCAAAACCCCCAAACAGAAGACAAGACGTCTGGAACTGCTTTCAACATAGCACAGCACACTCCACTTGAGGAAGAAGTAGCAGCAGCTTTATTAATTTTGCTTTTTTATTAATTTTTTTTTTTTTTTGGAGACAGAGTGTCGCTCTGTTCTCCAGGCTGGAGTACAATGGTGTGATCTTGGCTTGCTGCAACCTCCCCTTCTAGGGGGTTCAAGAGATTCTTGTGCCTCAGCCACCCAAGTAGCTGGGATTATAGGTATGAGCCACCAAACCTGGCTAATTTTTGTACTTTTAGTAGAGACAGGATTTTACCATGTTGGCCAGGCTGGTCTTGAACTCCCAGTCTCAAGTGATCTACCTGCCTTGGCCTCCCAAAACATTGGGATTATAGGTGTGAGTCACCATGCCCAGCTCTAATTTAGTATTTTTAAAAAACTATAGTAAAATACAGAAAAACATAAAATTTACCATCTCAGTCATTTTAAGTATACAGTTCAGTGGCGTTACATATCTTTATAATGTTGTGCAATTATCACCACCATCCACCCCCGTAACTTTTCATCTTGTAAAACTGAAACTCTATACCCTAAACAGTAACTTCCCATTTCTGCCTCCCCAAGTCTGACAACCACCATTCTACTTTCTGCCTCTATAATTTTGATTATTTTAAGTACTTCGAATAAGTAGAATCTTACAGTATCTGTCCTTTTAACTTTATTTTATTCATTTTTTTTTCTTTGAGACGGAGTCTCGCTCTGTCGCCCAGGCTGGAGTCCAGTGGCGCGATCTCCACTCACGGCAAGCTGCGCCTCCTGGGTTCACGCCATTTTCCTGCCTCAGCCTCCCGAGTAGCTGGGACTACAGACGCCTGCCACCATGCCCAGCTAATTTTTTGTATTTTTTAGCAGAGACGGGGTTTCACCATGTTAGCCACAATGGTCTCGATCTCCTGACCTTGTGATCCGTCTGCCTCGGCCTCCCAAAGTGCTGGGATTACAGGTGTGAGCCACTGTGTCCGGCCTATTCATTTTTTTTTTTTAGACATAGGATCTTGCTCTGTTGCCCAGGCTAGAGTGCAGTGGTGCATTCATAGCTCACGGCAGCCTTAACTCCTCAGCTCACATGACCCTCCTACCTTAGTCTCCCAAGTAGCTGGGACTACAGGCATATGTCACCTCATCTGGCTAAGTTTTAAATTTTTTGTAGAGACAGGATCTCACCATGTTGCCCAGGCTGGTCTCAAACTCCTGGCCTTTGACAAGACTGCCCACCTTTGCCTCACAAAGCATTAGGAAGTATTTGTCCTTTTGTGACTAACATTTCATTTAGCATAAAGTCCTAGAGGTTCATCCATGTTGTAGATATACCAGAATCGACTTAGTATTTTGATCACTCACTTTGTTAAAAACTCTCTCTTGACTGTGAGCCAAGGAGCTCCTTGTAACCATTCTTAATGTCTTAGAAACAGATGCTCTGACAACACTCAGTAGATCAGAGCTAAGCTTGGACTCTGGATCGGCACAGATCTGAGTTTAAGTCTTGGTTTTTGCCCCGTACTATAACCTCAGAAGCTTTAGTTAACTTTTCGGAGCCTCGGTTTCCATATCTGTAACAGAAAAATAAACATACTGCTTCTCTCATAGTGTTATAAAAAAAATTTACTGAGATAGAAAGTATCTCAGGATGGACTAAGGCATTTACGAGCATTATCTGACACCTGGGAGTGGGTGAGGCTCATGTAAGCGCACGATAAATTAAAATATTGTTATTATTGTCCCCTTCTGTGGTCAACCACCTATTGTTTCTGCCACTACATCTTCTTCTGGAGAAAGCTCCCTAGTTTTCCTTGGGAACAACTTTTCGTCCATTGCATATAATCCCTGTGAAACTACCTATTACTGGCCAAGGAATGGTAGCAAGACCTCAGCTACCCCAACAGATACTCGCTCCTCAGAATCTGAACCTTGAGCAGAGTTATCCAAAACTGAGAGGAAAACACAGAGAAATTAACAACAACAAAACGGTTGTAGTTTATGTGTCGCCACCAAAGAACTCAGACAAGACTGGCCATTAGCTCCTGTAGCCAGTTCCTGTCTATTCCAAGACCTGGTTTTTTGGCTTTTCCATAGATGCTGTGGCTCTCTTATGGCCTCCAATAAACATAAGTGAGGCAGAGCTGGTTTCTATTGTTTGCAACCAACGAACTTAATGGATTCTGTATTAGAAAGAACTGGTATATTCTTTAAGCAAAGACTAGGACTCTATGGGGCTCAACAAACTCTGTAATCGCCTTTCCACTCCCCTGGACAAAATAAATACATTAATTGTCTACTGCTGGAGCGCAAATTATCCCCAAACCAAGTAGCTTTAAACAATAAACATTTACTATCTCACAGTTCATGTGTGTGAAAATTCCAGGGCAGCTTCTCTGAGTTGTTCTGGCTTAGGGTCTCCCATAGAGGTCACGAGCGAGATCAGCAAGGACTGCAGTCATGTGGCTGCTTGGCTGGAATTGGAGGACCAGCTTCCAAGATGGCACACTCCCATGGCTGTTGGTGGGAGGCCTTGATCCCTTGTCATGTGGAGCACCCCATAAGGCTGCTTAAGTATTTTCATGACCTGGAAGCTGGCTTCCCCCAAAGTAAGCAATCAAAGAGAACAAGACAGAAGCCATGATGTATTTCATCACTTACCCTCAGAAACCCAACTCTCCATTTCTTCAATAGCGTAGTGGTTACACAAGTCAGGCCTATTCAGTGGGGGAAGGAACCACACAAGGATGTGAATAGAAAAAGGCAGGGATGGTTGGGGGCCAACTTAGAGGCTGGCTGCCATGCAGGGGAAGCCTAGAAGCCTTGTAGGGGTTTGTCTACCCCGCCACTATCCTCCTTTCACTTGCTACTCCTCTTCACTGAAGAACCCAAGAAGCATATCTCATTTCAGAAACCAGCAGAGATGATGACTTATAAGTCATGGAGGAAGGAAGAGGTGGATTTGAAGAGAAAGCCACAAAATAGGCAGGGTGGAGATCTCCAGTCCAAGGACCAGGTCTGGAAGACTGGAAAAATGGAACACATGATGTTTAGGGAAGGGAGACACAGGCTGCCCCAAGGCTCAAGAATAAAGGGTAGCATAAGACAAGAGTGCTTACCGTTGGCAGTGGAGTCACTTCTCCTTTTACAACCCCAAAGAAAGGCTGGCATCCAGTTCAGCCCTGCTTGTGTCACGTATCCTTTACTGCTCTGAGTCCTTGGGGCCTGAGAACTGGGACCCATGAGTCCCGCTGCCCAGCTTCTACGGGCTGAATTGTGTCCCTCTAAATTCTTATGTTGAGAAACCCTTAGCACCTCAGAATGAGACTTTACTTGGAGAATGAGCATTTAAAGAGGTGATTAAGTTAAAATGAGGCTGGTTAAAGTTAAAATCCAGTGCAACTGGTATTCTTAGAAGAGGAACGTTGGGCACATAATGAAACTAGAGATGTGTATGCATGGAGGGAAGACCACACAAGGAAACAGTGAGAAGACAGCTGTCTGCAAGTCAAGAAAAGAGGCCTTCAGGAAAAACCAGGCCTGCCACCTTGATCTTGAACCTCTAGCCTCCGGAAATGTTAAGAAAATAAATCTCCGTTGTTTAAACCACCTGGTTCTGTGGCATTTTGTTATGGGGACCCTAGCAAACTGAAACCCAAGGCTTCTGCATTGTTCCGGGATGTTAGCTTTTCTGTGAACTAACACCGAACCTCTGCTGTGTAATGTGTGAGAAACCAGACCCAGAGAATGCCTTTCCAGAGTCAAGGAGGTTAGATGGGTTGGGCTTCCCCAGCCAGCTGACAAGGACGGGCCTGTGGTGGATCCATAAATGCACTTGTGTGCAGTCAGAGATTGTTTCCACTCTTAGTTCCTTCGGCAAACTTCCCAACAGGCCCCAGGCCTCCTTCTGGTCTCTGAAAGCTGTTTCTAAGCTCACAGGTTCTCAGGGCGATCTCCATTGCCCGACACATCCTCTCCCTAGCTGGAAACCACCTTCTGGATCCGTTCCCGCACTTCCTTTGGTCCCAAGGACAACATCATCTCAGCTACAGGAGGTCCTTGCTGAGAACAAAAAGAGCAAATATTGCCTTACTACCTTAAACTGCCTAAGAACTGAAGCTTAGCCTCAGTCTGCAGAAATTATTCCCAGGCCAGCCCCCCAAACTGCTGCCTGTGTTCTGAGGATCAATGCTTGTGTCATTTCCCTGGACAAGGATGGGTCCTAGGAGCCTGTTTCTCCCCCAACCACCGCCTCTTTTTTTTTTTGAGATGGAGTCTCACTCTATCACCCAGGCTGGAATACAATGGTACAATCTTGGCTCACTGCAACCTCTGCCTCCCAGATTCAGGCAATTCTCGTGCCTCACCCTCCCAAGTAGCTGGGATTACAGGCGCACCACCACACCCAGCTAATTTTTTGTAATTTTAGTAGAGACAAGGTTTCACCATGTTGCCCAGGCTGGTCTCAAACTCCTGACCTCAGGTGATCCACCTGCCTAGGCCTCCCAAAGTGCTGGGATTACAGGTGTGAGCCACCATGCCTGGCCTGTTTTTCCCATATTAAGTAAGCTATTGGTAGGTCTGTTATCCCCAATAAACTGCAAACCCCATGAAGGTAGAGATTATGAATGTGTGTTTCATTCTATACTGTATCCACTGTACCTAACACAATGCTTGCACATAGTGGGTACTCAATAGTGTCTGTTGATTGACTGAATGAGGGGAGTGATCATATTTCTTTCATCCTTGTATCTTGAACATCGAGCTCAGTGCCTGCCAGGAAACGTAAGTTCAAAGGATCAATGAGGGGCTCCAGGGAACAATCCAACCTGCGTCCCTGCCTCACCTGCTGTCCACTGAGGGCCACCCGGAGGAGTTTCATCACATTACTGTGCTTGGTGCCTTCCAGACCTTCTGATAGCTTCTTCAGTTCTCCACTCAGCATATCCTGAGTTAAGCTCATACCAGATCTTTCTAGAAGCCTAGAAGAAGAAGGCCAGTTTACAGGACCTGCATGGGCTAATGGCAAGTGGGTGGGAGGAAGGGCTTCAGAAGGTTATTGATCAGCTACAGTACAAGCAGCACAACCAATGTTCAAGCCTGTTTTGAGGGAGATGAGGAAGATATTGACCACCTTCTCCCTTATCCAGGTCGAGACGGAAAAACTACCAAGGGACCACACACAGAGAAGCCAGTGGTCACAATGCAGGGAGGTAAGAGGTGCCGTAAGAGGCTTTACTCATTGCTACCTCTGTGTCATTCAATCTTTATGCCTCAGTTTTCTCATCTGTAAAGTGGGGAGAATAATAGTACCTGAGGCTGGCGCAGTGGCTGACACCTGTAATCCCAGCACTTTGGGAGGCTGAGGCGGGCAGATCACTTGAGGTCAGGAGTTCGAGACCAACCTGGCCAACATGGTAAAACACCATTTCTACTAAAAATACAAAAATATTAGCCAAGGGTGGTGGTGGGCGCCTGTAGTCCCAGCTACTCAGGAGGCTGAGGCAGGAGAATTGCTTGAACCCAGGAGGAGGTTGCAGTGAGCCGAGATCGCACCATTGCACTCCAGCCTAGGTGACAGAGTGAGACTTTGTCTCAAAATAAAAAAAAAAAAAATAATAGTATCTGTCCTGCACAGGGATATCGTAAAGAGTTAAAACTTACAAAGCACCAAGTGCCTGAACACATGATAAATACTCAGAAATATTACTTTTTTTTTTTTGAGATGGAGTCTCACTCTGTTGCCCAGGTTGGAATGCAATGGCACGATCTCAGCTCACTGCAACTTCCACCTTCCGGGTTCAAGCGATTCTCCTGCCTTAGCCTCCCGAGTAGCCGGGATTACAGGCACGTGCCACCATGCCCGGCTAATTTAGTATCTTTAGTAAAGACAGGGTTTTACCATGTTGATCAGGCTGGTCTTAAACTCCTAACCTCAGGTGATCCACCCACCCTGGCCCCCCAAAGTGCTGGGATTATACGCATGGGCCACCATGCCCGGCCAAGTATTACATTTTATATTTGAATTTAAAATTTTAAGAAATTAGTTAAGTACATTCAGGAGCTTTGAGACATTACAAAATGATCTTAAAAGAAACAGGTCTGCTTGCAGGCACGACAAAAAAGAAACTTAGGAATAGATTTGACATAGAATGGATAATTTCTGGGAAATTATCTGAAATATAGCTTTAAGATTGGTAGAGGGAGACGTCTTTGGAGACTAGCCAAGAAGAGAAGAAATCAGAAGACCCCACCCAGCTCCAGCAATGGCCCCGTCACCAACTTGCTATGGCTGTTCTTCCACAAATTGAAGCCTCTAGGATTCCAACAGGCCAGCAACCAACCCCCACATCCTGGCAGTCCAGCTGAGCAAGATGCTCTCCCCAAAAGCTTTAGTTTCAGGAGAAATTCTCCAATCAGTTAGAGCTGGACTTGCAAAAATTTGCCCTGGCCCTGATTCTTAGTCAAGAGATGGGAATAGGCTGGGGATGAGTATATTTCACTGCAACTTCCCAGTTCCTCTCATTTTTCAAAAAAATTAATTTTTTTTTTTTTTTAAGGGACAGGATCTTGCTCTGTCACGTAGGCTGGAATGCAGTAGTGCAATCACAGCTCACTGCAGCCTCAAACTCCTGGGCTCAAACGATCCTCCCACCTCAGCCTCCTGAGCAGCTTGGACCACAGGTGCCCACCACCATACCTGGCTAATTTTATTTTTACTTTTTGTAGAGATGGGGTCAAGCTATCTTGCCGAGGCTGGTCTCAAACTCCTGGCTTCAAGTGATCCTCCCATTCACCCTCCCAGAATACTGGGATTACAGGCATGAGCCATAGCACCCAGCCTCTCCTCAGTTATTACTGGAGATTCCAAAGTGGAGACACTGAAGAGGAACTGAGGCTGGACATCTTCCTGATGCAGATGATCTGTGATGGCAATTCTGACCCTGCCTGCTCAAACATGGTCCAGGCAACCGCATTCCAAAGTCAACTCAGTATGGACCACTACTGTCTCAGGGAACTGGGTTCATAAGTGATTTGAAGAAATAGCCTTTCAGTGCAGACAGATTTCCTTACTGTCAGCACTGAAGCAGATGAATTTCAATTTCAGACAAGGGTGATCATTCTTACTGCATCATCTCTATGTTCTGAATGTTTGTGTTCCCCTAAATTCATATGTTGAAATTTTAACCCTCAAGGGGACAGTATTCAGAGGTGTGGGCTTTGGAAGGTGATCAGGTCATGTGGGCAGAGCCCCCATGCACAGATGAGTGCCTTTATAAAAGACACCCCAGAGAGGTCCCCCATCCCTCCACCACGTGAGGACACAGCAAAGGGCCAGAAAAGGGAAGGGCCCAGGAACAAGGCCATCACCAGACATCGAATCGGCAGCAACTTGACCCTGGACTTCTAGCCTCTAGACCTATGAGAAAGAAATGTCTGTTGTTGAAGCCGTCAGTCTATGTTATTTTGCTATAGCAACCCCATGGACTGAGACAATTCTTAACTGGGTCACATGAGTACTGCCATTTACAAAATCCAGGAGATGAAATACTGAAGACATAAAATATAATGTGGGAAAAAAGCAGACACTCTCCCCAGTGGCACTGCAGGGAAGCAGAATGCTGAGGAGCTGACGAAAGAACGACAGGTCCCAGGCCAGGAACAATGGCAATTCCAGACCCACTAGAGCGGGCCCAGAGCTTGGCATGGGAATAGAAGGTATTTCTAGGGATCTGGCAGCTCCTGAACATTTGGATATCAGCTTTCCTGACTCGAGAGGGAGTCCCAGAGCAAATACGAAATCCAGCCTCATGGTGGAGACAGGCACTTACGACACTGAATCCTGGTGAATTAGAACTAATAGGCCCCGGCCAGGCACATGGCTCACGCCCGTAATCCTAGTACTCTGCGAGGCTGAGGCGTGAAGATCGCTTGAGCCTAGGAGTTTGAGACCAGCCTGGGCAACATGGCAAGACCTTGTCTCTACAAAATGTAAAAAAATTAGCTGGGCGTGGTGACCTGTGCCTGTAGTCCCAGCTTCTCAAGAGGCTGAGGTGGGAGGATGAGCCCTGAGCTGCTTCCTGCAGATTGCTACATAAGGGAGAAATTTAATTCCACAGGGGATATGTGCTGTCATTTCTTTTGTCTGGTAGAGAAACTTGCCCTCTAGTTACCTGATACAGAGCCTCTGCAGGAAAAGTGGTCAGCATCGGGGAGGAGGGACAGAAGGGGAAAGGCAGAGAGAGAAAGCAAATCTTGGTAATGGAGTACTGACTCCTGCATTAAGCTGTGCCTCCAGCAGCCCTTCTAGCATCTGCAGCTACATAAGCAATCAATTCCCCTCTTGCCTAAGTCAGCTTTGGATGCATTTGTAATTGAAAGTTATTACTGTTAACAGTAAGAATTAGCATCATCTCTCTCTTACCAAGAAGGAAAAGGAAGCTCAAATAGGTACAGTAACTTGGCCAAAGTGAAGCCGCCTGAGCAAGGTGACATAATCTGGTGAGTACATGGCAGAGCTGGGATGCAACCAGGTTGGTGCAAGCAGTGAACACAGGCCTATGTACAGGGAAAGCCCGGTCCTCCGGGTAAGCCCTCCCACCAACGAAAGCCAGTGAAGGGTCACTTTTTTACTGGCCATGGGGTTGTGCTGGGGGCCCAACAGCCTAACCTTGAAGGAAAGGGAGCCGTGGGAGGGAGAGGGGGAAGGAGGGTGTGGAACCCTGAGCTCAGCCTGCGGGTACTCACCCCAGCACACGCTTAGCAATCACATCCACCTTCTCCGAGATGGCGTCCAGCTGCGCTCGACCCACCGCAGGGCGAGTCCATAGATAAGAGTACCCTGGGGACACCAAGTCCTGCAGGCGGCAAATGTGACCCTGAGGAAGGAGGCAGTCGTTGAATGCACTAGGGACAGGGCTCTGGAAGGGAGGAGGAATTGAAGCACCCAGTTACCCCTCCCTCAGCCTCCCAGACCCCTGACACCACACCTGTCTCAGCAGGAGGATCCTCTCCACGTAGATTGGGTTGAGGACATCCCTATTTTGCAGTTGGCTCCCAAAGGCCTCCTCCACAAGGGCCTGCAGCTTCTCCACCAGCTGGCGCCTCTGGCTCTCATTGTTCACCAGCCGCTGGAGGTGCAGCCTGCGGAAGAAATCAAGGGGCTGCCCTACTGTCAACACCCCAACCCACCCAAACCGTCTCTCCCCCGGGGAGAGGGTGAAGTTGGAAGAATGACATATCAGGTTCCATGAGCCCTCCCTTTCGCAAGCTAGAAGTAGAATTCTCTTTACATTTATAAAAAGAAAGGGATGCGACTAAGTTCACAAACAGCCTGAAAGTCCCAAGCAACTCGGAGACATGCTTTGTTTTCAGGGGTTTTGGTTTTGTTTTTGTTTGAGAGTCTTGCTCTGTTGCTCAGACTGGAGTGCAGTACCACAATCATGGCTTACTACAGCCTAGACCTCCGAGGCACAAGTGATCTTCCCACCTCACCCTCCCAAGTAGCTGGGCCCACAGACACACATCACCATGCTCGGCTAATGTCTTAATATTTTGTAGAGACAGGGTCTTGCTATGTTGCCCAGGCTGGGCAACAAGCAATCCACCCAGCTTGGCCTCCCAAAGTGCCAGGATTACAGGTGTGGGCCACCATGCCCAGCCACGTTTTCAGTGTTTTCAAAATAGTAGCTGACATTTTATTTGTATTTATTTATTTATTTTTGAGATGGAGCCTCACTGTGTTGCCCAGGCTGGAGTACAGTGGTGCAATCTCCACTCACTGCAACCTCGGCTTCCTGGGTCACCTGCCACTCAGCCCTATTGGACCTGGAGAAGATTTTGGCCAGGTGCAATGACTCACTTAATCCCAGAACTTTGGGAGGCCAAGAAGGGAGGATCACTTGAGGCTAGGAGTTTGAGACCAACCTGAGCAACAATAGTGAGATGCCATCTCTACAAAAAAATATTAAAAATAATAAACTTAGCCTGGCGTGGTGGTACACACCTGTAGACACCTACTCCAGAGGCTGAGGAGGAAGGATCACTTCAGCCTGGGAGTTTGAGGCTGCAGTGAACTGAGATGTCACCATTGCACTCCAACCTGGGTGACAGGGCAAGACCCAGCCTCTAAAATATATAGAAAGTGGCATTTTTTTTTTGAGATGGAGTTTCACTCTTGTTGCCCAGGCTGGAGTGTAATGGTGCAATCTCGGCTCACTGCAACCTCCACCTCCTGCGTTCAAGCGATTCTCCTGTCTCAGCCTCCTGAGTAGCTGGGACTACAGGCACCCACCACCACATCGGGCTATTTTTTTGTATTTTTTAGTAGAAATGGGGTTTCACCATGTTGGCCAGGCTGATCTCAAACTTCTCACCTCAGGTGATCCACCTGCCTTGGCCTCCCAAAGTGCTGGGATTACAGGTATGAGCCAACACACCCAGCCTACATCCACTCTTGAATGCCCCATTCAAAAGATGCCCACTGTTTACTGTGTGAACTTTGGCTAGCTTCTTAACCTCTCTATGTCCTGGGTTCCTCATATGTAAAACAGGGCAAAATCATACAACTGACCTCATAGGTCTGATGGAAGAAGTAAATAAACAGCCCTAAAATATCTGCAACTGATGTTAATTATCTGGGCTCATGCAAGTAAATGCACTGAGGATACTGCGTCCCCAAACTAGTGCTCTAGGCAAAGTATCAGTAAGACCCTCACCCCAGGTGCACACCTGGCTGATGGTCTTAACCACTAATAACTTTTTTTAATGACAGAATCTCACTTTGTTGCCCAGGCTAGAGTGCAGTGGTGTGATCCTGTCTCACTGCAACCTCTGCCTCCCGGGTTCAAGTGATCCTCCTTGCCTCAGCCTCCCAAGTAGCTGGGACTACAAGCATGTGCCATGTCCAGCTAATTTTTGTATTTTTAGTAGAGATAGTGTTTCACCATGTTGGCCAGGCTGGTCTCGAACTCCTGACCTCAGGTGATCTGCCAACCTTGGCCTCCCAAAGTGCTGGAATTAAAGGTGTGAGCCACCACGCCTGGACAACACTAATACCCTTTGACTCAGACACGTTAACAATGATTTGAGTTGGAACGATATTTGGAGGTTTCCGAGTGAAGAGCTACTTGCAATATCAAATATGTGAAATATAAAGTAGATGCCATGGGACAGTGCTCAATCACTGTGTTGGCTGGGTGAAAGGTTGACAGGGGGAGGTGAGTCCAAAATGAAGATACCCCTCTCCAGGCTTTGGTTGTTAACAGAGTCCACACAAGGGGTGGCTAGGAACACAACGCTAATGATAAAAATATATGTACCGCTGGGCGTGGTGGCTCACGCCTGTAATCCCAGCACTTTGGGAGGCCAAGGCGGGTGGATCACCTGAGGTCAGGAGTTCGAGACCTGACTGACTAACATGGTGAAACCCCGTCTCATACCGAAAATACAAAAAAATCAGCCGGGTATAGTGGTGGGCACCTATAATCCCAGCTACTTCGGAGGCTGAGGCAGGAGAATCGCTTGAACCCGGGAGGCAGAGGTTGCTTGGCAGGGTGAGGCTGGAATTGTTGCGATGTGTGGACTCCAGCTGGCAACAGAGTGAAGACTCCGTCTCAAAAAAAAAAAAAAGAAAAAAAAATATATACGTATATATATATTTATGTATACCATTTACTGAGCACTATGTATGTGCCAGGGCTATACAAGATACTTTCATAGAACAATCACATAAGATTGGTACTGTTATTAATCCCATTTTAGAGAAAAGGAAACAGAGGTTCTAAGAGGTTAGGTGATTTACCCGTGGTCACACAGAATTAGGTACCAGAGTCCATTATACCCTCTGCTGTAGGGACTGTCTTGAGCAAGAAAGCCCTTTCCCACCAGGGGATCTCCATGATCCCCACTCACCTGTTGAATTCTGGGAGCTTCTCCAGGTCCAGCAGGGCTGAGTGACTGGTGACCCGGGTCAGGTTGAACTGCGTGATCAGTTCTGGCAGGGTCCTGCCCATTTGGTTCTCTGCAAAGAAGAGAGGCCCAGCCATTCAGCTTCCTCCCTCCCTTCCTCCTTCCACTTTATCTCTTTTTTTTTGAGAGACAGGATCTTGCTCTGCTGCTCAGGCTGGAGTGCAACGGTACAATCATAGCTCACTGTAACCTCAAACTCTCAGGCTCAAGCGATACTCCAGCCTGTCTTCCAAGTAGCTGGAACTACAGGCACATACTGCCACACCCGACTAATTTTAAAATTTTTCTGTAGGTCCAGGCATGGTGGCTTACACCTATAATACCAGCATTTTGGGAGGCAGAGGTGGGCACATCATGAGCTCAGGAGTTCGACACTGGCCTGGCTAACATGGTGAAACCCATCTCTACTAAAAATACAAAAATTAGCCAGGCGTGGTGGCACATGCCTGTAATCCCAGCTACTCAAGAGGCTGAAGCAGGAAAATCACTTGAACCTGAGAGGCGGAAGTTGTAGTAAGCTAAGATTGTGCCATTGCACTCTAGCCTGGGCAACAGAGTAAGACTCCATCAAATAAATAAATAAATAAATAAACAAACAAATTTTTCTGTAGAGACGGAGTTTCATTATATTGCCTGGGTTGGTCTCAAACTCCCAGGCTCAAATGATCCTCCTGCGTTGGCCTCCCAAAGTGCTGGGATTACAGGCGTGGGCCACTGCGCCCGCCCTCCTTCTACTTTCAAACATAAGGGAGGCTGAGTGAGCAAGCCCTGGGCTCCCCATTCCACTTTGCCCAAGGGGATTTAACTTCTAGCTATTTATATATCTAGAGCCTGAATACGTTTTCCTTTTCAGAAAGGGTTCTGTCGTTAAGGAAAAAAGGGTCTGAAAGCAATCAGGCTAAACCCATCTCCATTACTCTCAAGACACGAGCTGCAGAACAGTACACTCATTGCCTGGCTGAACCAGAGAGTCTGAGTCAACTGGGTTTGGTTGGGGTCTGAGCATATTTTACAAGCTTCCTAGTTGATTCCAAAGCACAGTCAAGAGTTAAGAACCAGGCCGGGTGCAATGGCTCAAGCACCAAGGCGGGCGGATCACCTGAGGTCAGGAGTTCGAGAACAGCCTGGACAACATGGTGAAACCTCGTCTCTACTAAAAATACAAAAATCAGCCGGGCGTTGTGGCAGGTGCCTGTAATCCCAGCTACTCGGGAGGCTGAGGCAGGACAATCGCTTGAACCCGGGAGGCGGAGGTTGCAGTGAGCCGAGATCGCACCATTGCACTCCAGCCTGGGGTACAAGAGTGAAACTCTGTTTCAAAAACAAAAAAGTTAAGAACCATGGTGCTGGGAGCTGCTTCTTGTGAGCAGCAGCTCAGTCCCACAGTCAGCAGGCACCGTGATCAGGCATAGGCCTAAAGCACTATATCCCTCACTAGGTGTGTAACTTTGGCAAGTTACTCAGCTTCTCTGAGCTTCACAATCCTCTTACGAAGAGTGGAGACATGTATCTACCCTTTAACAGTATGTTGTATTAAATGAAGTGAGACCAGCAGGCAGACTATTCTGGACACATTTTCAGAAATCCTTCAGGTCATCCTATCTGATACTTGCTTCTTCAAGGTTTAGGTCTAAGTCATGGACCATGGATAAGTGCTCAGCTTGAAATAAACTAGATTCATCTGGCAGTAAAATGAAGAAGGAAAAAAAGAAAGTAGATCCATATTAGTTCTAGTAATACTGTTAGCATACATGCTTGTAATAGTAACAATAATTGTCATAATCATAGGGGTCTGTCATTTTTTGTGCTTATTGTGTGACAGGTGCTGGGCTCGGTATCTTACACTCCTGAGCTCAGTGAATCCTAACCCTATGAAGTAGACACTTATCCCCATTTTCCAGATATGCAACTGAGGCTCAGAGACTATAAGCCCCTTGAGGGCAGGGATTGTGTCTATCGTGCTCACTATTGTAGCCCCAGCACTTAATGCAGTGTCTGGCAAAATAAACATCTGTTGAATAAAAGAATAAACTTGTCCAAGGTCACCCGGCTGGTAGATGGCAAAGCTGGGACCAAAGAGCAGGACTGTCTGAGCCAAAGCCCTGCTCCTCCTGGCCACACTCTCTGCTGCTGGGACCGCTCAGGTGGAGAGGTACCTGCAAAACCTGAGCCACAGTTGGTGATGATGTCCAACAAGGAATCGGGCAGGAAGCCTTCAGCAGCAAAGTGCTCCAGGAAAATGTCCCCTTGCCTCTTGGAGAGCTTGCTGCCATCCCTGTTGAGGAGCAGGGGCAGGTGGGCGAAGTGGGGTGGCTGCCAGCCCAGGGCCTGGTACAGAAGCAGGTGCTTGGCAGTGGAGACGAGCCACTCGGAGCCTCGCAGCACGTGGCTGATGCCCATGTGGTGGTCGTCCACCACGCAGGCCAGGTGGTATGTGGGGAAGCCATCGCTCTTCATGATGACTGGGTCTCCCTCCACGCTGGCCACGTCATGCCTATTCCAGCCATACACCAGGTCCTCGAAGGCCGGCGCTGCCTGCTCCAGGCGGAAGCGGATCGCAGGCTTGGGGTCCTTGGCCAGCTTCTGGGCCACCTGCTCCTGGCTCATGTTCCGGCACCTATTGTCATACCTGATGGGGAGCAGAGCAGCGTGAGTACTGCTGATGGACAGGTTGATGGACAGGAGTCCTACCTTTGCCATAGCTGTGTGACCTTAAGCAAGTCAGTTACTACTGCAAGCTGCTTCCTCAGTCTAGAATGGGGATAATAATACAGTTGTGTGGAAAACCAAGATAACATGGTGTAGCAGACACGAACGTCTGCCTATCTATCAGCCATTCCATGCTTTATCCTTGCTAACAAGAAAATAGCAAAATGCTTAGCCTGAGGGGTTGAATCCTGATTGGCATAGCCAATCTTGCAATCCTATTGCCCCATGCCAGTGACGAGTCCAGGCAGGAATGTAACCCCATCCTAGTCACTAGGATGCGAAGAAAAGCACGCCTTGGGGGTAAGGAAGAATTAAGGTTCTGGGAAAGGTTTTTCTCTCCAAAGGACAAGGAGAGACAGCCACAGGAGGAAAACCCCTTCTTAAAATTTCCCACTACCCCACTTCTGTCCTCTTTGGATGTTGTCCTGTGAGGGGAGCATGCTTAGACCTGCCACAGCTACTTGCAACTGCAGGAGGGAGGGCAATGAAGGCAGAGAGAAGCCAAAATAGAGCCCTGGCATCCCTATGCTGCTAGTCTCATCCTGGAGTCACCCACCTCCAGCCTTGTGCAGAATCAAAAGACAAATGTCTATGATCGATGTCCTGGCTACTCAAAGTGTGGTCTGTGGGCCCCTAGCATCAGCCTCCTGGGAGTCAGTCAGAAATGCAGGCTCTCAGGCTCCACCCCAGACCTACTGAGTCAGAATCTGCACATTAACTAGGTCCCCAGGTGATTCATCTGTGAGTTAAAGTATCGTTTGTCCCTTCTAACAGGGTATTCCACTAACTACCCAAAAGCGTTCTGAGACACAGATGGAATGCTTGTAAGGATAGTCTTTGACAAAGCTAAACGTTCAATCAATCAATAAATGGTGCATGGGACTAGACACCGTTGTTCATGTCTGTAATCCCAGTGTTTGGGGAGGTCAAGGTAGGAGGACAGTCTGACCTCTAGAGTTTAAAACTAGCCTGGGTAACATAGCAAAATCCTGTCTCTGATTTAAAAATTTAAAATACCAGCCTGGGCAACATAGTGAGACTCTGTCTCCACAAAACAAAACAAAACAAAATCAGCTAGGGCGTGGTGGTGCATTCCTGTAGTCCCAGATCCGTGGGAGACAAAGGTGGAAGAATCACTGGAGCCCAGGAGGTTGAGGCCATAGTAAGCTATGATGGCGCCATTGCACTCTAGCCTGGGTGACACAGTGAGATCCTGTCTCAAAAAAAAAAAGTTGTTTTTTTTTTTTTTGAGATGGAGTCTCACTCTGTTGCCCAGGCTGGAGTGCAGTGGCATGACCTCGGCTCACCACAACCTCTGCCTCCCGGGTTCAAGCAATTCTCCTGTCTCAGCCTCAGCACTCTGTACTCAGTACTCAGTACTCTGTCTCAGAGTAGCTAGGATTACAGGTGCCTGTGACCACGCCCAGCTAAGTTTTGTATTTTTAGTAGAAACGAGTTTCACCATGTTGGTAAGGCTGGTCTCGAACTCCTGACCTTGTGAACTGCCTGCCTTGGCCTCCCAAAATGCTGGGATTACAGGCGTGAGCCACTGTAACCAGCCAAAAAAGTTGTTTTTAAAAATGAGTCAGTTGCACATGAGTGAACAGGAGGGTGTTCAGCTGCAGGAGTAGGGCAGTGCAATGTCTAAATCAAAGGAATTTGCTTCTTCAAGCTCTTCTGGCAGCAATTCTGACAGTGAGGTTGACAAAAGTTAAAGAAGAAAAGTAAGTTGCTTCAGAAAACTTGTAATGGAACAAAAGACTGGCAAAACTCCGGGAGCTCTGTCATCTTCCAAACAGAGCAGCGGCAGCAGAAATAATGCTTCTTTTCTTTTTTAAATTTCATATAGAGATGGCGTTTCACCATGTTGCCCAGGCTGGTCTCGAACTCCTAGTCTCAAGTGATCCACCCTCCTCGGTCTCCCAAAGTGCTGCGATTAGATTACAGGCCACTGTGCCCGGCTGATAACATGTTTCAGATTGGGAAAATGAAGTACCTTAGTGTTTGGGAAGTTAAAGAGGAAGTGCTAATTGATGATATTAGAGATTATTGGATGGATCTCGAAGGTTAAATAAAACCAAGAAGAAAAGGTATTTCTTTAAAGCCAGAGCAATGGGGTCAGCTGAAGAAACATTCATTCATTCATTCATTCATTCATTCATTCATTCATTGAGACAGCAGACAAGGTTTCACTCCCGTTGATCAGGCTTGAATGTAGCAGTGCAATCATGGCTCACTGCAGTCTTGACTTCCTGGGTTCAGGTGATTCTCCCATCTCAGCCTCCCGAGCAGCTGGGACTACAGGTATGCACAACTATACCCAGCTAATTTTTTGTATTTTTAATAGAGACAGGGTTTATTTCTTTTATTTTTCTTTCTTTTTTTTTTTGAGTCAGGGTCTCACTCTGTCACCCAGGCTGGGGTACAGTAGTGTGATCACAGCTCACTGCAGCCTAGACCTTCCCAATGGTAAAGTGATTCTCTCCACCTCAGCCTCCCATGTAGCTGGGACTACAGGCATGTATCACCATGCCTGACTAATTTTTGTATTTTTTTTAGTAGAAACGGGGGCTCACCATGTTGCAATGGCTGAGTTTGAACTCCTGGGCTCAAGCAATCCACCCGCCTTGGCCTCCCAAAGTGCTGAGCCACCGCGCCTACCTGGAACAGATATTCTACAGCGATACATTGATGATGCAGTAAGGAAACTATAAAGTTGGCCGGGCGCAGTGGCTCAAGCCTGTAATCCCAGCACTTTGGGAGGCCGAGACGGGTGGATCACAAGGTCAGGAGATGGAGACTATCCTGGCTAACATGGTGAAACCCCGTCTCTACTAAAAAAAATACAAAAAACTAGCCGGGTGAGGGGGCAGGCGCCTGTAGTCCCAGCTACTCGGGAGGCTGAGGCAGGAGAATGGCGTAAACCCGGGAGGCGGAGCTTGCAGTAAGCTGAGATCCGGCCACTGCACTCCAGCCTGGGTGACAGAGCAAGAGCAAGACTCCGTCTCAAAAAAAAAAAAAAAAGAAAACTATAAAGTCCCGAGCCATATAAAACCTATACTGTCCCTAGTTGGGTTTTTTTTAATTTGTTTTTGAGAGGAGTCCCTCATTCCGTCACCCCAGGCTGGAGTGCGCTCCAGCGTGATACTGGCTCACTGTAGCCTCTGCCTCCCAGGCCCAAGTAGCTTGAGATACAGGTGCACCCCACCATGCCAGGCTAATTTCCAAGTAGAGAATGGGGTTTCACCATGTTTGGGCCCAGGCTGGTCTCGAACTCCTGACCTCAGGTGATCTGCCCTACCTCAGCCCTCCCTAAGTGCTGGAATTACAGGCATGAGCCACTGGTGCCTGGCTTTCTAGTTTGTTTTTAGGTCTGTCTTTTTACATTGACTTTGTTTTTTCAAAAATGACTGTTCTCCCAAGCCTGTCCATGTTGATTACAGAACAACCGTAAAGATGAATAACTGTTTAAATGTGCATTATTAAATATGTCCTGTCCAAGTTGCCAGTGGCTCAACCTCCTGTAATCCCAGCATTTTGGAGGACAAGGGGGCAGGAGAACTGCTTGAAGTCCAGGAGTTCAAAAACCAGCCTGGTAATGAAGACGCTTGTCTAATACCATAGAAATAAAAAAAAAAAAAGAAAAAAAAAAAAAAGGAATTACCGGGCATGGTGGGTAATGGTGGTTCCAGCCTACTTGGAGGCTGAAGCAGGAAGGAATCGCTTGAGCCCAGGAAGTCAAGGCTGTGGTGGTCACGATTGGCATTGCTCCAGCCTGGGTGACCCAGGCCAAGACCCTGTCTGAAAACAAAAGTTTTCGGGACGCTGTCAACTTATTAAAGGAGGATTGCTTTGTACCTACCACGTAGTGTAAAATAAATCAAGTGATACAGTCCAACAGTTGTGGGCCCTCCTTTTTTTTTTTTTTTTTTTTGAGACAGGGTCTCATTCTGTCTCCCAGGCTGGAGTGCCGTGGTACAATCTGAGCTCATGGCAACCTCCATCTCCCTGGTTCAGGTGATTCTCCTGCCTCAGTCTCCTGAGTAGCTGAGATTACGGGCACACACCACCACACCCAGCTAATTTTTGTACTTTAATATAGATAGGGTTTCACCATGTTGCCCAGGCTGGAGTTGTGGTCTTTTTTTGATCCTAAGAGCTGGTACTGTTTAAGGCCCAAAGTAATAGTTTTTACAGATCTTTTAGCTTCAACTAAGCTTTTATAATAAAAAGGATTTGTATTGCACTGAGTTTTCACAAACTTTTGGTTTGTGAAATCCATACTGGATCTGTTCTTTTCCAACCAAATGTCTAGGCTTATTTGATTTTTCCACCCCAGTGATATTTCACTCTTTTTATTAAATATTAGCAGATATACTTTGATAACCAACACAGCTTGTATGAACACTGAGCAAGTGTCCATCATTATTACCTTACTGTTTAGTCTGCAAAAAATAACTTAGATGAGCTGTCTGATTTGCTTTCGCTTATTAAACACGTTCACCATGAGATGATGTGTATAACATCAGATACCGTTAAACTAGACTAGGATTTAATACAAATCCTGAAAGCTTAAAATAAATAAATAAATAAATACATGGCTGCATGGATTCCACAACAGGGCATGACTATAATTTTTAAAAAAAAGTAATAATCTGTTGGCCAGGCATGGTGGCTCATGCCTATAATCCCAGCACTTTGGGAAGCTGAAGTGGGAAAATCGCTTAAGTTTCATACCAGCCTGGGCAAAATAGGGCAATTCCATCTCTACAAAAATTTAAAAACTAGCTGTGTGCCAGCCAGGCATGATGGCTCACACCTATAATCCCAGCACTTTGGGAGGCTGAGGTGGGTGGATCTCCTGTACTTAGGAGTTTGAGACCAGCCTAGGCAACACGGAAGACCCTGCCTCTACCAAAAAAACAAAACAAAACAAAATTGCCAGGCATGGCAGCACACACCTGTGGTTCCAGCTGTTTGGGAGGCTGAGATGGGAGGACTGCTTGAGCCCAGGAGGCAGAGGTTGCCTTGAGCCGAGATCACATCGCTGCACTCCAATCTGAGGGACAGAGTGAGACCCCATCTCAAAACAAAACAAAAAAAACAAAACACTAACTGTGAGTGTTGGTATGTGGCTGTGGTCACAGATACTTGTGAGGCTGAGGTTGTAGGATTGCTTGAACCCAGGAGATTCAAGGCTGCAATGAGCTGTGATCATGCTGCTGTACTCCAGCCTGGGTCACAGAATGAGATGGGGAAAAAAAAAATCTTCTGTCAATAGACAAATAGATTGTTTATAATAAAAAGGCAATGTCACCGTAAACATCATGACCTTGGCCAAATAGCTGAGCCCTTGATCAAATAGTTTACTGGCACTGCAATGTAAATGTGATGATGCTATTGTGGATGGGAGTATAAACAAGTAAAGGGCCAGCCACTTGGCGGTATCCATCAAAGCTACAACTCGACCCAGGAATTCCACCTCTAGGAAGGTATTCAGCAAACACACTGCACAAGTGCAAAATGACATATGTCAACATTAGTCATCACAGCTCTCTTCTTTCATAACCAAATATTAGAAATAACATAAAGGTTTGGGCCGGATGCGGTGGCTCATGCCTGTAATCCTAGCACTTTGGGAGGCTGAGGCAGGTCAACTGCCTGAGCTCAAGAGTTAGAGACCAGCCTGGGGAACACGGTGAAACCCTGTCTCTACTAAATACAAAAGAAAATTAAATTAGCCAAGTGTGGCGGCGTGCACCTCTAGTCCCAGCTCCCCGGGAGGCTGAGACAGGAGAATTGCTTAAATCCAGGAGGTGGAGGTTGCAGTGAGCCAAGATCACACCACTGCACTCCAGCCTGGGCAACAGAGCAAGAATCCTTCTCCAAAAAAAAAAATAATAACATAAATATTTGTTAAGGCCGGGCGTGGTAGCTCATGCCTGTAATCCCAGCACTTTGGGAGGCCACCTGAAGATCACTTGGGCAGATCACTTGAGGTCAGGAGTTTGAGACCAGCCTGACCACCATGGTAAAACCTCGTCTCTACTAAAAAAATACAAAAATTAGCCGGGTGTAGTGGCGGGCGCCTGTAATCCCAGCTACTTGGGAAACTGAGGCCAGAGAATCACTTGAAACCGGGAGACGGAGATTGAAGTGAGCCAAGATCGCGCCATTGCACTCCAGCCTGGGGAACAGAGCAAGGGAAAGGGAAAGGGCAGGGGGAGGGGGAGGGGAAAGAAATGAAATGAAATAAAATAAATTAAAAATAAAGGTTAAGATGAAACTGATTAAGTAAATGAAGTTATATCCATAAATGGAATATTATACATTATTATGGACTGATATCTGATCCTCAAGATAGTAAGTGGACATGGTAAATTGCCCCACATAGCACATACATAGTACATTGTACCCCACATAGCACATACATAGTACATGTGCATAGTACATGCTACCATGTGAATAAGGAAAAAGAGAAAATATAGGACCTTATCAGTATATGCACTGAATGTCTCTGGAGGAGACATAAGAAAATTTTAACATTGGTTGTCTCTGCAGAACTGAGTGGCCAGAGTCAAGACTGGAAGAGAGTTCTTTCAATATATGTCTTTGTGGACCTTTTTTTTTTTTTGAGACAGCTTCCCTCTGTCACCCAGGCTGCAGTACAATGGCACAATCTCAGCTCACTGCAACCTCCACCTTCTGGGTTCATGCGATTCTAGTACCTCAACCTCCAAGGTAGCTAGGATTACAGGCGTGCACCACAAAGCTCAGCTAATTTTTTTCTGAGACGGAGTCTCGTTCTGTCACCTACACTGGAGTGCAATGGCACGATCTCGGCTCACTGCAACCTTCAGTTCCCAGGTTCAAGCTATTCTCCTGCCTCAGCCTCCCAAGTAGCTAGGATTACAGGCACCCGCCATCATGCCCAGCTAATTTTTGTATTTTTGTAGAGATGGGGTTTCACCATATTGGCCAGGCTGGTCTTGAACTCCTGACCTCAGGTGATCTGCCCACCTCGGCCTGCCAACATACTGGGATTACAGGCATGAGCCATCACTCCAGGCCTAATTTTTGTATTTTTAGTAGAGATGGGGTTTTACCACGTTGGCCAGGCTGGTCTCGAACTCCTGACCTCAAATGATCTGCCTGCCTCCGCCTCCCAAAGTGCTGGGATTACAGGCGTGAGCCACCACACCCGGCCCTTTGTGGACCTTTCGTTTTTCTTTTCTTTTTTTTGCGGGGACAGAGACTTGCTCTGTCGCCCAGGCTGGAGTGTCGTGGTGCAATGTCAGCTCACTGCAACCTCCACCTGGGTTCAAATGATTCTCCTGCCTCAGCCTCTCGAGCAGCTAGGACTACAGGCACACCACCAAGCCCAGCTAATTTTTGTATTTTTAGTAGAGATGGGGTTTCATCACATTGGCCAGGCTGGTTCTGAACTCCTGACCTCATGATCCACTCACCTCAGCCTCCCAAAGTGCTGGGATTACAGGCGTGAGCCACCATGTCCGCCCTGTGGACCTTTTAAATATAGAACATTTTGCCCATTCAAAATAACAAGTAATTAAAATTACTTTACACATTACTTTCTGAGACCCAATGTGTCAGGCAGCTTCTAACATGGCCCCCAGTCATTCTCGCCTTCTGGTGTTTCTGTCCTTGTATAGTCCCCTCCCCTTGTGTGTGGGCTGGGCCTAGTGACTTCTGTCTAATGAACAAAAATAATGCCAAGTATGTCTAATCTGAAATGCTCCAATGGTCCAGGTGCAGTAGCTCATGCCTGCAATCCCAGCACTTTGGGAGGCTGAGGTGGGAAGACTGCTTGAGTTCAGGAGTTTGGGAACAGCCTGGGCAATACGACAAAATCCCATCTCTATTAAAAACACAAAAATGAGCCAGTTGTGGTGGCATGCGCCTGTAGTCCCAGCTACACAGGAGGCTAAGGCAGAATTGCTTGAAGCTGGGAGGCAGAGGTTGCAGTGAGCCAAGATGGCACCACTGCACTCCAGCCTGGGCAACAGAGTGAGACTCTGTCTCAAAAAAAAAAAAAAAAGCCACAACTGATCTGACATTTGAAACCTTTTGAGTGCTGACATGATGCCATAAGTGGAAAATTCAACACCCAAACACATGTGACAGGCTACAGTCAAAATATTGCATAAAATCACCTTCAGCCTATGTGTATAAGGCGTACATGAAACATAAATGAATCTCATGTTTAGACTTGGGTCCCATCCCCAAGGTATCTCATTATATCTATGTAGATATTTCAATATGCAAAAAATCCAAAATCCAAAACACTTCTGGTTCCAAGCATTCCAGATAAGGAATACACAGCCTGTAAAGTGGTGAGAAGTCGCTTCCACAACTAGGTGGACTCCAGCTTGTACCTGCTCACTCTCTCCTTGGCTGGCTTTGAGGAATGCTGGCTGCCATGCTGTGAGCTGCCCTATGGAGAGGCCCACATGGCAAACAACTGATGTCTCCAGGCAACAGCTAGCGAGGACCTGAGGCTGGCCAATAGCCTTGTGAGAGGAGATGGAAGTAGATCCTCCCCAAGCTAAGCCTTAAGAAAACTCCAGGACTGGCTAGGACCTGTAGTTGCTAGTGGCTTTGAGAATCCCTGAGCCAAAGGAACTGGTGAGGCCACACTCAGATGCCTGACCCAAAGAAACTGAGAGATAATACACATTTAGGGAAATTTCTTATGCAGCACCAGGTAACAAACACACCCAATGTCAGTGAGGCAAACGCAACAAGCTGGGGTTCTTACCGGGGCATCTGGCGATTCCGCAAGGCCTCCTTCTTCAGGAGCTCCAGCCGCTGGGGTGAGCAGAAACAGGGATAAGCAGCTCCGGTCTTCAGCAGCGCCTCTGTGGCCTGGGCATACAGTTCCAATCGCTGAGATTGCTGATAGGGCCCAGCAGGACCACCCCGGCGGGGGCTCTCATCAGGGGGGATACCTGGAACACAGGCCATAATGACAGCTAAGGTGCACACAGCACTTGTTCCCAGGCATTGCTCTAAGTGCTTTATGCATATATTAAAGCTTTAATCCTTATAACAATCCATAAGGTTGGCATTAGTACAATGTCCCCCCCGTCACTTTTCTATTTGAGGCAGAGTTTCGCTCTTGTTGCCCAGGCAAGAGTGCAGTGGCGTGATCTCAGCTCACAGCAACCTCCGCCTCCTGGGTTCAAGCAATTCTCCTGCCTCAGCCTCCTGAGTAGCTGGGATTACAGGCATGTGCCACCATGCCTGGCTAATTTTTGTATTTTTAATAGAGACGGGGTTTCTCCATGTTGGTCAGGCTGGTCTTGAACTCCTGACCTCAGGTGCCGCCCACCTCGGCCTCCTAAAGTGCTGGGATTACAGGTGAGCCACTGCTCCTGGCCCTACCCCCCGCCGACCTCCCTTCTTTTTTGAGGCAGAGTCTCGCTCTGTTGCCCAGACTGGAGTGCAGTAGTGCAATCTTGGCTCACAGGAACCTCCACCTCCCAAGTTCAAGCAATTCTCCTGCCTTAGCCTCCAGAATAGCTGGGATTACAAGCATGTGCCACCTCACCCAGCTAATTTTTGTATTTTTAGCAGAGACAGGGTTTCACCACATTGGCCAGGCTGGTCTTGAACTCCCGACCTCAGGTGATCCACCCACCTCGGCCTCTCAAAGTGCTCGGATTATAGGTGTGAGCCACTGCACCCGGCCCAATGTCCCTTTTGGAGATGAAAAGTTAAAACACAGAGAGGTAAAGCACTCAAAGTTGCATGGGCTCGTGGACTAAGGAGCAAACAGAGATGTACGGGCTCCGATGTACGGGCTCCGAAGTCCACACCCCCAACTGTATGTCCTCTCAATCCATTGCTTCCCTGGAGACGGAGAAACAAGCCCAGGCCTGGGAACAGCTGACTTAGGAGAAAAAAATCGTGGTTCAGAGAACAGCCCATCAGGCCCTGGTTGGACTCCTGGTTCTGCCACTTAGTAGCTGTGACAGGGGATCCCGAGGTGCTACCAATGTGTGAGTACCAGGATGCTGAGTGCCAAAAAAGACACTTTTGGCTGGGCACGGTGGTTCACGCCTGTAATCCCATCACTTTGGGAGGCCGAGGTGGGCGGATCACGAGGTCAGGAGATCGAGACCACCCTGGCTAACACGGTGAAACCCCGTCTCTAATAAAAATACAAAAAATTAGCCAGGCGTGGTGGCGGGCGTCTGTAGTCCCAGCTACTTGGGAGGCTAAGGCAGGAGAATGGCGTGAACCCGGGAGGTGGAGCTTGCAGTGAGCCGAGATCGTACCACTGCACTCCAGCCTGGGCGACAGAGCGAGACTCCGTCTCACGGGAAAAAAAAAAAAGACACTTTTCCCTGAAGCCTCAAACCCACCCTAGCAGGTAGGTGTGGTTATTTCCCCATTCTGTAAGGCGGACACTGAGGCACAGAGGTGCTTTGTCACCTGGCCGAGTAGAAGAGGCACGATCAGCTTCAAACCCAGACTAATGGGCACCGGAGCCAACACTCTTAACCACTCATCACACTGCTGTTTGTGGCACTTAGCCTTTCTTTTTCTAAGAGATGGGGTCACACTCTATCACACAGCTGAAGTGCAGTGGTATGATCATAGCACACTGTAGCCTTGAACTACCAGGCTCAAGCCACCCTCCTGCCTCAGCCTCCCGAGTAGCTAGGACTACAGGTGCACATTACCACATCTGGCTAATTTTTTAGTAGAAAGCGAGTCTTGCTGTGTCACTCAGGCTAGGGTGCAGTAGTGCAATCCTAGCTCACTACAGTCTCCAATTTCTAGGCTCGAGTGATCCTGCCACCTCAGCCTCTTGAGTAGCTGGGATTATAGGCATATGCCACCATGCCCAGCTAGACTTAGTCTTTCTAAGCCTCAGTTTCCTGTGTTGAAAAGTGGAGCTAGCAGCCTGTGCAGAGGGAACTGTGAGAATGTGTCAGAGCTTACAAGTGCTTAGCCCAGTGGTGTATGTTTAGGACAGTTTCAATATATGCTATAGATTAAATATGATCTACTGTAAGCCAAACTCCCAATCCAAAGTCCAATTCCTTCTGGAATTTACGTAGGATAAATTTCATTATGAATGCTTTCAGGAGAGGGCACAGGGACACGAGAACTGGAAGATGGTGTTTCTGCCCTCAAAGAGCTTTCAAATGAATTGGGAAAATAAGGACATTGTTCACCCTGCTACCCTCAATGCTAACACAAACTGAGCTGAGTGCGCCTGGGTTCAAATGTACCAGACAGCTCAGACACCCTGGGAAAGTCATCCTTCTGGGCTCTGGGTACTCATTTGTTAAAGAAGGAAATAAGTAGTAACTTTCTCATGAGGATCATCATGAGACTAGAACACGACGATGTAAGTAAAGTACTCATCATGTGGCCTGTGCTCAGTGCTCTCTATGCTTTGGTATTTTTTTATTTGAGACAGGGTCTCACTCTGTTGCCCAGACTGGAGTGTAGTGGCATGATCTCAGCTCATTGAAGCCTCAACCTTTCAGGCTCACACGATCCTCCCACCTCAGCCTCCCAAGTAGCTGACACTACAGATACATGCCACCAGGCCTGCCTAACTTTTTTTAAGTTTTCTATAGAGACAAGGTCTGCCTATGTTGCCCAGGCTGGTCTCAAACTCCTGGGCTCAAGTGATCCTCCTGCCTCAGCGTCCCAGTGCTGGGATTACAGGCATGAGCCCCGGCACCCAGCCAGCTGTTGATTATCATGTTACTTGGCTCCCTCCCACGGGACCTCCATTTCTTCATTTGTCAGAAAGGACGGCAGAATCGGGTAAATTTGGGGGGGTCCCCTCTTGATCTAATGCTAAACCAGTCTCTTTAATGTGGTATCTTGGAATGCCCCAGAGTTTAAGAGGGACTCCCCTAGGAGAACGGAAAACATGTTAATTTAAAAACTGGCAAGCAAATGTTCATAGAGTTTTAATCGACAGCCAAAAACCAGAGGTAACCAAAATGTTCATTCACTAGTGATGAATAAACAAAATGTGGTATATCCATACAATGAATATTATTTGGCTACAAAAAGCAACGAAGTACTTATAGACCACAGATGAGCTTATGGTAAGCGAAGGAAGCCAGTCACAGAAGGACGAATGTTGTATGATCTCATTCACATGAAGTGTCCAGAAGATGCAAATCCATGAAGGCAGAAGGAGAATGGTAGTTGGAAGGTAGAAAGAGATTGATAGTTGCCAGGCAGTAGGAGAGGGTAGAATGGAGAGCGACTGCTAATAAGGAAGAGTTTCTTTTAGGGGTGATGGAAACGTTCTGGAATTAGTGGTGATGGTCGCACAACACAGTGAATACATTGAAAACCACTGAATTGTACACTTTGATATGATAAATTTCATATTATGGGAATTATATGTCATTTTTTTTTTTCCCCCAAGACAGAGTCTAGCTCTGTCACCCAGGCTGGAGTGCAGTGGCAATCTCGGCTCACTGCAACCTCCAACACCCAGTACAAGCAATTCTCCTGCCTCAGCCTCCCGAGTAGCTGGGATTACAAGCATGCGCCACTAACCACGCCCAACTAGTTTTTGTATTTTTATTAGAGACGGGTTTCACCATGTTGGCCAGGCTGGTCTTGAACTCCTGACCTTGTGATCCACCTGCTCCGGCCTCCCAAAGTGCTGGGAGAGCCACCCCAGGTGAGAGCCAGTCGAGAGCCACTACGCCTGGCTTGTATGTCAATTTTTTTTTTTTTTTTGAGACAGAGTCTCACTCTGTCACCCAGGCTGGAGTGCAGTGGCCAGATCTCAGCTCACTGCAAGCTCCGCCTCCCGGGTTTATGCCATTCTCCTGCCTCAGCCTCCCGAGTAGCTGGGACTACAGGCACCCGCCACCTCGCCCAGCTAGTTTTTTAGTAGAGACCGGGTTTCACCAGGTTAGCCAGGATGGTCTCAATCTCCTGACCTCGTGATCCGCCCGTCTCGGCCTCCCAAAGTGCTGGGATTACAGGCTTGGTATGTCAGTTCTTTAAAAAGGCCGGGCATGCTGGGTCATGCCTGTAATCCCAGGACTTTGGGAGGCCGAGGTAGGTGGCTCATTTGAACTCAGGAGTTCGAAACCAGCCTGGGTAACACGGTGAAACACCACCTCTAAAAATAATAATAATAATAGCCGGGTGCGGTGGCTCACACCTGTAATCCCAGCACTTTGGGAGGCTGAGGCAGGTGGATCACGAGGTCAGGAGATCGAGACCATCCGGACCAATATGGTGAAACCCCGTCCCTATGAAAAATACAAAAACAAAATTAGCCGGGTGTGGTGGTGGGTGCCTGTAGTCCTAGCTACTCAGGAGGCTGAGGCGGGAGAAAGGCGTGAACCCTGGAGGTGGAGCTTGCAGTGAGCCGAGATGGCGCCACTGCACTCCAGCCGGGGCGACAGAGCAACTCCATCTCAATCAATCAATCAATCAATAAAATGAAAAACATAAGAAAAGAAAGAATGACTCCCAAAGCAAGGTGCTCTAGAAGTCAGCCACCACGGGGTGCCTGAATACCTGTCCTCTGCCTCAACAAAATACCAGGGTGGGGGACAAGGTCTGGGTTGCAAGCCTCATTCTCACAATGATGCTGCCACAGGAGTTCCAGGAGGGTGGGGCCTGGCACCATCAGCGCTGTTCATCACTGTATCCCTCATGCCTGGCATGGTACCTGATCAGTAGCAGATCCTCCGTGAAAGTGAAGCCTTCATCTCGCTCTGTGAAGCACCAGGTCATTTGGCTCCTGGAAAGCCTTCTTTTTTTTTTTTTTGAGACAGCGTCTCACTCTGTTGCCTCAGGCTGGAGTGTAATGGCATGACTGACAGGAGACAGACAAATTCCTATGCAGTCACGGACAATCCCTGGTGAAATCTGACCTCTAAGCCAAAGACAGCTCAAAGCCTGAAAACCAAACTGTCAGTTCAGGATACAGTCCATGACTGGAGTGAGAACTTCTTTCTCTGTCTCACCCACTCTCTCTTGATTGGTTCCTTTTGGAGGATATGTCTTAACCAACTGAATGGTGCTTTTTCCAAGACCACTCACGGACCAATCAGCAGGCACTCCCCCATTCTAAGCCCATAAAAATGCCAGACTCAGCCTCACAGATGGCTACCACTTTCAGGGTCCACTCTTGCAGTGGAGAGCTTCCCTTAGGTCACTCAATAAAATTCTTCTCTGCCGTACTCATTCTACAGTACCTGCACACCTCTTCCTCTTGGTTGCTGGACAAGAACCCAAAACTCGCCAAGCTGCGGGTGATGGGAATAAAAGAGCTGTAACACGCTCCCACTCACTGGACTACGGGAGAAAGAGAGCTGTAACACACTCCTGCTCACCGGACTAGGGAGACAGAGAGCTGTAACACGCTCCAGCTCACCGGACTATGGGAGAAAGAGAGCTGTAACACACTCCCGCTCAACGGACTAGGGGAGAAAGAGAGCTGTAACATGCTCCTGCTCACCAAGCTACAGGAGTGAAGAGCTGAGACAGTGCTGGGGGCTCGAACCTAGGGGCTCAGACCTCAGGACTCCCCAAACAAGAGCCGTAACACCCCTTGGAGCTCCACAACTGCTGGCATCTCCCAAGTTGTTGGGTGTCACCATTTTCCCCTCATCTAGATGCCGGCACCCAACAAAGAAGCCACTCGTGGCACACCCTGTCCAGCCATGGGCTGAGTGTGGGGCCACAGCAGGTGTGGGATCCAAGTGGGCATGAGCCAAGTGCAGCCTGCTGGGCCAAGTGGGCCCAGAAGGCCCAAGCGAGGCACGACAGAGGTGACGGCAGCTGCAGAGATTTCTGGCTGGTAAAGTGGCACTGAAGGAATCCTGTAACATGATCACAGCTCACAACCTCAACTTCCCCAGGCTCAGGTGATGCTCCCACCTCAGCCTCCCAAGTAGCTGGGACTATAGGAGTACACCACTACCCCCGGATAATTTTTTAGAGAGACAAGGTCTTACTACGTGGCCCAGGTTGGTCCTGGACTCCTGGGTCCAAGTGATCTTCTCTCCTTGGTCTCCCAAAGTGCTGGGATTCCAGGCAGGAACCCCTGTGCCCGGCCTGGCAAGCCTTCTATCCTCACATCCCTGGTCATTCTGCTCACTATGGTTAGACCAAGCTGGTCTTTTTGATGCTCCTCAAATACATCCAGAACTTTCCTGCCGTGTGGCCTCTGCATTGGCTATTCTTTTGGCTTTGAACATTCTTCCCCCAGGTCACCACGGGGCTGGCTCCTCACTTCATGCAGGTCTCTGCTCCAGTGTCACCTCCTAAGAGGAGACCACGCTATCTACAAGAGCATCCCTCGCCCCAGTTTCTAAGCCTGTTACTCTTTTCTCCATACTGGTTATTATCATTTAATATCCTATGAAGAATGAATTAGGAGCCAGGAGTGATGGTTCATGACCGTGATGCCAGCACTTTGGGAGGCCGAGGCAGGAGAATTACTTGAGGTCAGGGGTTCAACAGCAGCCTGGGTAACATAGCGAGACCCCATCTCTACAAAAACATAAATTAATAAAATTAGCTGGGCGTGGTGGCACACGGCTATAGTTCCAGCTACCCAGGACGCTAAGGTGAGAGGATCCCTTGAGCTCAGGAATTTGAGATTACAGTGAGCTGTGTTTGAACCACTGCACTCTAGCCTGGGCAACAGAGCAAGACTTTGTTTAAAAAATTTAAAAAAAGAGAAATAATTAATCCACTTATCTGTCTTTCCCTTTGTCACTGAGCACAGGGTCTTTTTTTTTTTTTGGAGATGGAGTCTCGCTCTGTTGCCCAGGCTGGAGTACAGTGGCGCAATCCAGGCTCACTGCAAGCTCTGCCTCCTAGGTTCACACCATTCTCCTGCCTCAGCCTCCGGAGTAGCTGGGACTACAGGTGCCTGCCACCACGCCTGGCTAGTTTTTTGTATTTTTAGTAGAGACAGGGTTTCAGCATGTTAGCCAGGATGGTCTCAATCTCCTGACCTTATGATCCGCCTGCTTCGGCCTCCCAAAGTGCTGGGATTACAGGATTACAGGTGTGAGCCACTGCGTACGGACTTTTTTTTTTTTTTTTTTTTTTAAGACAGTCTCACTCTGTTGCCCAGGCTGGAGTATGGTGGCGCGATCTCAGTTCACTGCAACCTCTGCCTCCTGGGTTCAACCAATTCTTGTGCCTCAGCCTCCCAAGTAGCTGGAAATACAGGCACACGATACCATACCAGCTAATTTTTGTATTTTTAGTAGAGATGGGGTTTTTGCCATATTGGCCAGGCTGGTCTCGAACTCCTGACCTCAAGTGATCCACACGTCTTGGCTTCCCAAAGTGCTGGGATTACAGGCACGAGCCACCATACCTGGCCATGTGCAGGGTCTTTGTTAAACGTCTCTAGCACCTAGCATGGTCCCTTGATCACAGTATCTGATCTTGTATAGAATCCTTTATTCAACGGACCTTGACGGAACACCTGCTAAAGCCTTTTACAATAAAAGATATGAAATCATTTTGTACTCTTTAGGAATCCAGAGTCTATGAGTAATTTACCTGAGATTAGAACACACATCTCAAAACAGTCTTGGGACTTTTCTTTCTTTTTTTTTTTCAATCTCTAGACTAGCAGAGTCTTGGTATTTTTCCTTGGGAATCTCCCCTTTCCTAGTCACACCTGTCCATATAGGTAGACAATTGTCGACCCAGGAAAAGGAAACACACTCCTCTTTGTTCTCCCTAACCTTAGCTGTCCTCAGGATTAAACTTCCCACAAGATCAACTTCAGAAGCTGTACGTGTGGCTTATACAATGTGGTTAAAAAAAAAAATCTGAGCCCAGATTTAATAAAGGTAAGTATTCATCCAGAAAAACTGTATTTCTGGCTCTTCTTGGAACTCAGAAGACTGGACAAGCTGGGCCAGCATTCCCGCATAGGTACAAGGAGCTGGAGCTCAGAGGCACTCCCTCCTCTGGATGAGATGTGGTTTCCACAGCTCAGCACTGGCCCAGCTCCTCCAATTCCCACTTGGCCTGTGCTTCCTGCCTGGCCCTTATAGGGAATGGACTTGAGATTCTGAGGTGAAAATAGGAATCTCAAAACAGCCTTGTCAGTGGCTCACACCTATTATCCCAGCTCTTTGGGAGGCTGTAGCAGGAGGATTGCTTGAGCCCAGGAGTCTGAGAATAGCTTGGGCAACACAGCGAGATCTCATCTCTACAAAAAAATAAAAAACTAAAAATTAGCCAGGGGTGGTGGTGCGTGCCTGTAGTCCCATCTACTTGGGAGGCTAAGGTGGGAGGATCACTTGAGCCCAGGTCAAGGCTACAGTAAGCTATGATTGTGCCATGGAACTCTAGCCAACAGAATGAGACCCTGACGCTAAAAAATTAAAAAATAAAGAAACCAGTCTTGGAGCTGTGTTTCAGAGAGCTTCAGCATTTTTTTCAGGTGGCATCTGCTACCCCGGGCAGTACAAACACGGTTATTTCTCCAGGAACTCCTGATTTTCCACTCTGAGCTCCATGAGAAGACCCACAGGCTCCTTTTCCTGCTTCCTGTTCCTTCCCTGCAGAAAGATCCTTTCTCTGCCAGGCTCACCTGCCCACTCCAGCATATCCTCAATATTCTCCGCTGCCCCAGGCACAAAGCGAGTCTGATCTGTGTCCTCCAGCCTCAGGATGAAGCTTCCCTGGTACTTCTTAGCAAAGATGTAGTTGTACAGGGCAGTGCGGAGGCCACCCAGGTGCAAGAAGCCTGGAGAAGAGAACAGCTCAGATAAGACAGGGGAGATGAGCTAATAGGCCTCAGCAAGGGGCAAGTAAGCACTACTGTGACAGAACGTTGCAATAAATTTCAAAGACCAGCAGGACGCATTGGCTCACACCTGTAATCCTACCACTTTGGGAGGCCAAAGCCAGGGGGATCACTTGAGCCCAGGAGGTTTTTGTAGGTTTTTTAAGACAGAGTCTCGCTCTATCACCCAGGCTGGAGTGCAGTGGCACAATCTTGGCTCACTGCAACCTCTGCCTCTTGGGTTTAGGCAATTCTCATGTCCAGCCTCCCGAGTAGCTGGGACTACACGTACGTGCCACCACACCCAGCTAATGTTTGTATTTTTGGTAGAGACAGGCGTTCACCATGTTGGCCAGGCTGGTCTTGAACTCCTGACCTCAAGTGATCCCCCAGCCTTGGCCTCCCAAGTGCTGGGATCCACCAACTGCATCCACCACTCTATTTTGATATTTGTCTCAAGGTCAAGTTTTGCCTGAAAGAGAAGTGGGGTTATTCACTGAGGCCATATCATGTACATTTAACTTACAGAAATTCAGTGATGTGTGCTGGGAAAAAAATTAATTACAAACGAACTAGAAATTTAAAATACTGTACAATCACACCGTGGGCCAGGTGCAGTGGTACAGTCATGGCTCACTGCAGCCTCAACCTCCCAGGCTCAATCAATCCTCCCACGTCAGCCTCCTGAGTAGCTGGAACTACAAGTGTACACCACCATGCCTGGCTAATATTTGTATTTTTTTTTGTAGAGGCAAGGTCTCACTATGTTGCCCAGGCTGGTCTCGAACTCCTGGGCTCAAGCAATCCTTCCACCTCAGCCTGCCAAAGTGCTGGGATTACCGGCATGAGCCACCACACCTTGCCAAGATTTTCACCCTAATTGCTGGCTTTACACACTAACCAACAGTGGTGTTTGATTCCACTATATTTCTCTTCATCACTTTACACTCGTAAGATTTTCCTTTTTCATTATTCCTGTCTAAAAACTGAAAGTTAACACTTTTTACGGGTTGTCATTACCTCTTACCCTACCTTCTTTGGTCCAGCCCACAGCTCTAAGTCTCCACAACGAGCTCATCTACATTTACAGGTACAAGAGGCAGCAGAGGAGAGGAAAAGCTCTTCTGGGACCAGGCCGACCCTGCTTCAACACTGATGTGTGTAACCTTCGGATAGTTACTGCAAGGACACCAGAAAACCAGTGGTATTCAGCGGCACTAGGTCCCAAGAGTCCCCAAGACAAAAGAGGGACCCAGCTGCTAAAAACAAAGCCTCTTACATTAAGCATACGTGGAGTCAAATTCTGCATCCACCATTTATTAGTTGCTACCCCTTTGGAAGGAACTCAACTTTTATGAGCTTCTATTTCCTCAACTGTCAGAGGGATTAAGAGCAAAAAAATAAGAATTTTCCTCATTATAGGGTTGCTCAGAGGTCTAAATGCTGACCAAAGTAAACCATCAATTAATTTCAGCTACTGTAATGATCTGTGCCTGATAATTCTTTTATCTGTTTATAGTCAAAAGCCTTTCCCACATGGGCTTTTCCCGCAAATGAGCAAGAAAATAAAGAGGATGTTTATTAAGTGCTTTCTGGGTGCACTAGACCTTGCTAATTGGTTCAGCTGCATGAGCTTAACCCCATAAGACAGACACTATTAGCCCTGTTTTCACAAATAGTAAAACTGAGGCTCAGATTCATTAAATAATTTGCACATCTAGGCCAGGTGCGGTGGCTCACGCCTATAATCCCAGCACTTTCGGAGGCCGAGGCAGGTAGATCACTTGAGCTCAGGAGTTCGAGACCAGCCTGGACAACATGGCAAAACCCCATCTCTACAAGAAAACACAAAAATTAGCTGGGCGTAGTGGTCACACACTTGTAGTCCCAGCTACTCGGGAGGCTGAGGTGGGAGGATCACTTGAGCCCCAGAGGCTGAGGTTGCAGTGAGCCGAGATTGCACCACTGCACTCCAGCCTGGGCGACAGAGCCCGACCCTGTCCCCAAATAATAATAATAATAATTTGCACATCTAGTAAGTTACACATCTAACAAATGGCAAAGACAGAAATTTGTATCCAGGCAATCCCAGGCTTTGGCATTCTACATAAGTGCTCTTCAAAACAAAGTGTGCGATCCAGTGCAGGTCTGAAAACAGTTATCAGTTCACAATCATGTACAGAAACTGAGAGTAAAGGTTTAGAAACTTTTGTTGTTGCTGTTCTTTTGAGATGGAGTCTCACTCTGTCACGCAGGCTGGAGTGTAGTGGCACGATCACGGCTCACTGCAACCTCTGCCTCCTGGGTTCAAACGATTCTCGTGCGTCAGCCTTCTGAGTAGCTGGGATTACAGGCCTGGGCCACATGCCCAGCTAATTCTTGTATTTTAGTAGAGACAAGGTTTTGCCATGTGGACCAGGCTGCAGAAACTTACATAGCAACCTGACAGCATGATTTTACCTCTGCTAACCCCAATAAAAAGAGATGGGTTTGTATTTTGGATGTTTTCAAAATTTTATTTTTCTGGTCATTAATTTATATTAATTTTGTGGAAATACTGACACAATTGATTGGAAATTTAAAACCAGCACTTCTACCACAGATGGTTTGAAAGGTACTGCTCTACGCTATACTGACCGCCAGAAAGATCCTATCATGTACAGCTGGGATTTTGCCACAAAGATCCTTGTATGTTCATCCCGGCATTTGGGATGAGAGGCATACTCAGTGTAGAGAAGGGAGAAGGTAGCCTTACTGGTGGGAACCAGAAGGCCCTGACAAGATCTCTAACTGGCTATAAAATGAGCCTCTGTCACCCTCTAGCTTGCTAAGATCCCAACAACACTAGCACAGTGCCTTGGTACCTGCGATTTCCTCTACCCAGAAGATTCCTTCTTTTTTGTTTCTGAGACAGAGTTTCGCTCTTGTTGCCCAGGCTGGAGTGCAATGGCGAGATCTTGGCTCACTGCAACCTCCATCTCCCAAGTTCAAGTGATTCTCCTGCCTCAGCCTCCCAAGTAGCTGGGATTACAGGCATGCGCCACCATGCCCGGATAGTTTTGTACTTTCAGTAGAGACGGGGTTTCACCATGTTGGTCAGACTGGTCTCAAGTGACTCACTTGATCTCAAGTGATCCACCCACCTCGGCCTCCCAAAGGGCTGGGATTACAGGCTTGAGCCACCCCACCCGGCTTCGTTCCTTCTTGTCATTTGGATCTCAGCTCAAATGTTACCTGCTCAGTAAAGCCTTCTGGAGCGCCCTTCCTAACTCCCAGTCTCCTATCCTGTTTCACTTCCCGCATGGCACATGTGACTCTAAAATTACATTTATTTTTATAGGTGTCTGCAGCAGCCACTAGAGTGCAGACCCCTACTAGAGTGCAGACCCCTACCCCTAGAGAGCAGGGCCCCTACCTTTCTCAATGATCACTGTATCCCAGTGTCTACAACACCTGGCACACAGTTTGTCATCCAATACACGTGTACGAAATGCATGAAAGACGGAAAGAGATGGGATGGCACAAAAAAACACAAAGAAATTCCTGGCAATTTGAAATATTTCTGTTCCTGCACCTTAGTTTCCGCCTCTGTAGAATGGGCCAGCGCTGCCTTAACCCTCCTCCGCCCGCCCCCTTGACACCACCGGAAAGGATTCTTTCGGGAACATTCGGGGGGCGGAGACGAGACAGGGGGCCTCGGCCTGCAGTGTCACGTCCGCCAAGGTTACCTGTGGGGCTGGGAGCGAACCGCACTCGCACCGCAACCCCGGGACCAGTGCCCAGGCTGGCCTCGCGCCGTCCTACCGGGCGGCCAGAGGCCGCCGAGGGCCTCCCGCGCTGCAGCAGTATCCTCAGGAGCGCCGCCATGTGGGATGGAATCGCACACGTGGGCTTCTCCTGCGTCACTTCCGGGGACTGCTTCCAGCCAATCGACCTCCGCCACAGCAAGCGCAGCTCTGCCCCTTAAAGTCACAGGTCTTCCAGCGCGAAAGTCCACGCCCCCCTGGACGGCTGCGGCCGCACTCGCCACCAGGGGGCAGAGCCCAGAGAAAGGGCTATTTCCCGGACCCGCCCCCTTCGGCTTGGGAAAGCTAAAGCGTGGCAGGGGCCGGACCGGGGAAGCGGAGGAGGCGGGTCTCCATAGAAACCTCCACCTGTTTCCGGCCGGGCTGTGAGAGATTAGGGGCTGCTGCGGGGGCCAATCTCAGCCAGCTTGCCTCTTCCCAGCGGCCTCTGCGGGAGCGGTGGGTGTTGTACACAATCATCATGGCGGCGGCCGGGGCCCCGGATGGTGAGTGCGGCGGGGGTGGCGGGCGCCGGGCCCGGGCCGAGGTTGCGGGCCCTCCTCTGGGGGATGCGGCCCGGCCCGGGAGGGAGAAGCGTGGCTCGGGAACGGAGGTCCGGCGGCGCCCGGACAGCATCCGTTCCCAAGCCCAGCCCGTGGCAAGCGCCCACCCCCTAACCCCCTTGCAGGCATGGAGGAACCTGGCATGGACACGGAGGCCGAGACCGTGGCGACTGAGGCGCCCTCGCGGCCCCTCAACTGCGTGGAGGCTGAAGCCGCGGCGGGGGCGGCGGCCGAGGACTCCGGCGCCGCACGAGGTAGCCTGCAGCCGGCCCCGGCCCAGCCCCCTGGGGACCCCGCAGCCCAGGCCTCGGTCAGCAACGGCGAAGACGCGGGCGGCAGCGCGGGCAGGGAGCTGGTGGACTTGAAGATCATCTGGAACAAGACCAAGCATGACGTGAAGTTCCCCCTGGACAGCACAGGCTCCGAGCTGAAACAGAAGATCCACTCGATTACAGGTAATTCCTGCGGCGCTGACAGCCAGTGTTCCCCACCCCGCCTCCTGATGGCCCTTGCACCGTGCTAGGCACCTGGTGGCTTTCCTTGCATGAGGCACCCCCATCCTCACAGCAGTCTTCCAAAGAACATTCGGATGCCCATTATTCAGCGGGGGAAGGAGAACTGGGATTCAAGCCGAAGTCTGACGTTTAGACCCCACTTTCTCATTAATGTTGCCCTAACATCACTAATTTAAAAATCACCTAAGGCACTTGTTTTACAGCTTCCGGGCCCTTTCCCAGGAGATTCTGATTCAGTGGGTCTGGTGTGTAGCCAGGAATTTATTTTTAGCGAATATCTTAGGTAATTCTTCTAAGTGAAGTTGAGGAAACACCGCTGTTGACTTTGATGCTGGTTCTTCACAGTTGATTCTGTTTCTTAATTTTACCTTGTTTATAGTGCTTTACCATCTGAAATTTCTTTTTCTTTTCCTTTTTTTTTTTGTTTTGTTTTGTTTTTTTTTTTGAGACGGAGTCTCGCTCTGTTGCCCAAGGTGGAGTGCACTGGCGCGATCTGGGCTCACTGCAACCTCCGCCTCCCAGGTTCAAGCGATTCTCCTGCCTCGGCCTCCCGAGTGGCTGGGATTACAGGCGCCCGCCACCCCACCCCGCGGGGCTAGTTTATTTTATTTGCCCGCCTCGGCCTCCCAAAGTGCTGGGATTACAGGCATGAGCCACCACTCCTGACCTTGAACTTTTTCTTTTTTTTAAAGCTTTCTGCATGTAGCCTTGTAAACTCCATTAAGAACAGGAGTTTTGTCCCTGTCGGCTTTTGTAAGTCTGATGCTTGTGGATTCTCACTTAATATTTGAATGATTTAGATGACTGAGGAACAACTTGGAAAGAATGAGAGCTAATATTTGTTGAACAATTATTGAATGCTAGGCACCGTACTAAATGCCCCACATTGGTCTCATCTCTTAATCCTTGAAACAATTCTGTATAGAAGGACCTACTCTCATAAGTCTTCCACAGTTGTAGAAACTGAGGTTCAGAAGTTGTAAATCTCCCAAGAAAGCTAATAGGTGGTGGAGTCAGTATACGCTTTTTGGTCTGTTAACCAAAGAGTTGTGTAGTATCCATACATTTTTCTTTCCTTCCTTCCTTTCACTGTCCACCTTCTACCTTTTCCCAAGGTCTCCCGCCTGCCATGCAGAAAGTCATGTATAAGGGACTCGTCCCCGAGGATAAAACATTGAGAGAAATAAAAGTGACCAGTGGGGCCAAGATCATGGTGGTTGGCTCTACCATCAATGATGTTTTAGCAGTAAACACACCCAAAGATGCTGCGCAGCAGGATGCAAAGGCCGAAGAGAACAAGAAGGAGCCTCTCTGCAGGCAGAAAGTGAGTCCATCTTGTGCTTCTTGGTCCTGAGAAATTTGAGGCTTTGTCCTCTCGAGCCTTGGCTGGTTGTATTCTCCCTAGAATAAGCTCCTTTTTGGACAGGGCCCATGATGGAAATTTATGGCAGCAGTTGGGTGCCGCAGAGTGGAGGTGACAACTACCTGAGATTTGCAACTTTGTCTCATCTGGCGGGTCAGTGTGTCTCAAGTCTACCTACTTTAGGATAAGACCTTGGTAAAGGGAGGCTTCAGACCATGTGTTGGAAGGAGTCAGACGTGGGTTTCTCTCTCCTATTTAGTGCCAGAGAAAAATACCAGTACTAGAAGTAAGCCCTCATTTTGCACAAGTGCTTACATTTGGCTTTTTGGTTTGTGGCTTTTCCCAAGTCAACAAGCCTGGTTAGGCATGGAAATCAACAACTCTCGGAGGTTCCTCTAAAATTGACCGTTTCAGGAAGCTGAATGAAGCTGAGTAGGAAGACAACTACACTGATGGATTTATTTATTTATTTTTTGTCCTGATGTGTGAAATAGGAGATTGATTTCTTTACATTCTTTGTTCTTTTGGCTGCAAGAGAGCCTGCCTTGTCTCGTGCTCATCATAGCCATTAACATTCTTTTATGAATAAGGACAAGTGAGATGATTTTACTATAGAAGGAACAGGTTGTAAGAATCATCGCTTGTTATCTTTTTACCTGGCAAATTCTACTGATCGCTGTGTAGCCTCCTGATCATTCTTCCTAGCGTTCCAAGGAAAACAGGTCTTCTCAACTGTGTCCGCAGTAGAGTAGATCGACTTGAATCAACGTTGTTTAGTGACTATAGACACTAAGATGTATGAGCAACAGTAAGAGAAGGACACAGTTTGTGTTACAGATCCATAATCACTCGTGTGCTTCCAAAACCCCAAAGAACTCTAAAAGGAAAAGTGTTTTATAAATTTAACAGGACCAGAATTAGTGTGAATTTTCCTCTTTGGTGACAAGGTGCTGCCCCAGACTCCACAGAGAAGATTGTTATGTATTTTAAAGCAATATTATCTTTATAAGACTTTGAAAACCCTTAAAATTCAAAATGCTAGGGTTTCGGATAAGGGGTTATAAACCTATATTGTCTAATTATCTAAAAGATGTTGATCTGGAGACTTCACCCCCACATATGGGGTCGCACTGTCTTGAAACCGATTGAGTTTCTTCTCGTATTCCTGTTTGCCTCTGCCACATGTATGAAATAGTGAAATGTGAGCGTCAGATAGGAGTGGTCCCACTGGTCACACCCTTGGAGCATAACATGCCTCTTAAATACAGGTTTTTAGTTACTAATGGTAGCTTAACAGGCCTAGAACTGTTCTCCACAGTACAGGAAGTCTTGTTCAAAAGGTACTTGAAATGTGTGACTGGAATTGCACTTCCAGCCCATGCTGCTGTGTTTCATTGATGCCAATTATGATGCATCACATGACCTAATGAGAGGGATATAGTCCCTTGCCTTTTTATCAGCTTATTAAGGGGTCTGGGGCTGATGTCTGGAGTGACTTTTTACTAACAGTCTGGCAGTGCTGAGTTTATTCCTCCCAGAGGGATTCCACCATGCCAGTGAGGATTTGGGCTGGCTTGTGGCTGCCTGGTACTTACATTTGATTAAATTGTTACCTTCTATCCATTCATTGTCCCATAGTTCCAGCTTTTCCAAGCAGTGACTGTGCCTGTAAGGCCACAGATGGAGAAGAAATAAGACTCAGGTGGGCCAGGCAGGAGAGCTGTTTAAGAGGCCCTGAACTTAGAATCCTTAACGAGCTGCCTCAGGGTTCTTGGGGCAGGCTGGTAGGGGTGGAGTTTAGAGGCTTCTTAATGTCAGGTTATAGAGTAATCAGTATTTCTTTCCAAAAGGTGGCTCTTCCAGGTTCCTGTTTAGCTGGAGTTAAGGGTAGGGCAGTAGGGAAAACTTCGGCGATGGGCTGGGTCTCCATTTGTTGAAGAACTGCTCCTTATAGGCAGTTAGACAGATTACCAACATCTTATAGGGTTCTCTGGGAATTCAAGTTGAAAAAGGTGGGTGCCATTTTTTTGTCTGCTAGGAGAGCAACACCCTTTGTTGCCCTCTTTAGCTTGACAATTTAATCATTTAAGTGGTTGGTTTTTTTTGAGGGGAGAAGGGCAATCTGGAAATCCTGTTTGTGCTAGAACTTTGATAGGTAATATGGTAACTAGCTACATGTGGCTGGTTAAAATGAAATTAACAATTCAGTTCCTCAGTCATAGTAACCGCATTTCACGTGCGTAGTAGTCACAGCAGTAGGTAGTGGCTAGCACAGGTACAAACATCTTCATCCTCCCAGAAAGTTCTGCTGAACAATACTGTGCTATAGTTTCAAAGGATCCATAGTCTGTTGTCATTAAAAGCTTTTGAGCCAAAACACTGAGGCTTGCTTCATCCTGTCTTTCAGAGGAATCGTAACACGACTAAATGTAGTCAGCTTTTTCATTTCATTCTCTCTTCTAACTTATAGCAACACAGGAAAGTATTGGATAAAGGAAAACCCGAAGATGTGATGCCATCTGTTAAGGGTGCCCAGGTAAGGCGGATTTCTTTGTGAGCATTCTGAAAATGAGCCAGCCCCACCGTCTGACTTGAGTTCCTCCAATCCTGTCCCTTCTCTTTTTTCCCTTTTTTTTTTTTTTGAGACAGAGTCTTACTCTGTCACCCAGGCTGGGGTGCACCACCACATGTGGCTAATTTTTGTATTTTTAGTAGAGATGGGGTTTTACCATGTTGCCCAGGTTAGTATTGAACTCCTGACCTCAGGTGGTCCACCCGCCTTGGCCTCCTAATGTGCTGGGATTACAGGTGTGAGCCACTGCGCCTGGCCCCCTTCTCTTTTTTTCAGACCGTCCCACCATGTCTTACCATGCTCTTATGCCTCCAGGAACGCCTGCCAACGGTACCACTGTCCGGCATGTACAATAAGTCCGGAGGAAAAGTGAGACTCACCTTTAAACTAGAACAAGACCAGCTGTGGATTGGCACTAAAGGTATGTTCTCCTTGCCTCCTTGCTGGCCCACTGCCTGCCTCTGACACCCAGCAGCACTCACATTGTAGAGTACGATTCCGCCCCTCCTTCTGAAACCTCTCTCTCTCCACTGTGCTTTGCGTGCTTCTGGCTTTTAAATTTGCTTTTAGACGCTTGCCTTTTGTTTGGACCCTTTTGCCTCATTGTTTTGATTCTGATCTCAGGGCCGATCCACCAAACATTGGCTCTTCAGTTGCACACAGATTCAGAGGCCCCAAACACAAGGCTCAAAGGCCAAATCTGGTCCACAGAAAAAGGTTTTGTGGGATGACACGCAATCTGTAAAAATTGGGAGATTTCACTTAATCTGAATTTTTTTTTGTTTTTGGCTTCTCTTGAAAAATCAAATGATCTGGTCCTTTGGGGCCTGCATTCTCACATGGCATCGATCCACTAGAGCCGAGTGGTGGTTTCCAGTGGGCCATGCTACAGTCCTCACGGTCCCATTTATCTTAGAAGTAGCCAGCTTTGTTCATTTATCACCTGCCTGGCCCCTGTAGGTCAGAGTTTGACCCTATAGTAGGTGAAGTTTTCCTAACCGCTGCCTAGGAATCTGCCTCTCCCTCCCCGCCTGGTTGTCCTCTGCCTGCCCCACCCTCGCCTGTGCACGGTGTCTGGATCAGCCTTGCTGTTTGCTGGGAAGTGTCTCTGACTGTCCTCCCTCTTCCTTCCCCCAGATGTTTACAAAGTCTTGTCAGTTACACTGCAGAACTGTCTGTCCCTTTCTTTGCCACACTGTTGTGCCAGTTAAAGTTCCCAAGCATCTTTAAACTTGGTCTGTTCAAAGCAAGTTACCCTGTTTCACTGCCCCATCTGTGTTTTCTTCTGTCCTGTCCATCTTACCTACTGCTTTTTATCCTGGGTACCTGTGCTGAAGGACCTTTGGCTCTTTAAGGACACATTCAGATGCGTAACCATAGCGTTCAGTGTTCTCAGCACTGGGCCTTAGTTTAAATTTTGGTTCCAGCTTCAGGCCCGTTTGCCCTGTGGTCCCCTGTGTATTTCAGCCGCATCTCTCTGTGAAACTCCCATGTGCTTTGCACAGCTCCTTGTCTTTGCTCATGCTGTGCCCTTACCTGGAATGCCTTCTTCTCATTCCTTGTTATTAATAAAATCTTCCAAGGCCCTACTTAAATGTTCTCTCCGAATGAAGCCTTCCTTGATTCACCCCCCACCCTCCAAATGACTTGCTGCCGCTTCTGTTCATAGAGCGCTTCGTTTATATCCCCAGAGCACTCATTACTCTCTGACTTGTCTGTCCCCCTGTTAGATTCCTGGAGGGAACCGAACATGCCTAAATCACCTGTTTCTGGCCAGCACTGTAGGTATTCAGTGTTCGAGGTAAATGCTAAAGAGAAGTATAGGGGGTCCCATCATCTGACGTTGACTGGTTTCAGGGACAGACCATTTAGTGAGACTCCACTTAACATGGAACCAAGTTTTATGGAGAATAATCGGGGCAGGGGTGGTGGGGAGAGAAAGTTTTAATCATCTAAAACACAAAATCAGTGTTCCATCCTATACTGATTGTTAAAATGAACAAAATTGAAATGCCAAAAATGCTTGAGTTTTCTGTCAATTTTATGATAACTCACTGTTTTCTTCATTTCACATTCAACTCTAACTGCATGGTCAAAGCAAGTTTTGCAGAATATCTGAGGGTTCCCGCCAGTTTTTGCAAGGGCCTTTGAACCCTCTGCTACATCATTCTCTTCTGCAGAGCTGTCCATCTTCCCCTTGTCAGTAGTTAGGTGCCCAGCCTCTGTCGACTTTGCAGGTGATTTTGCTTAGTTCTGTCCCATCGCATTCACTTGCCGAAGTGCTAGACTTCCTGTCTCTTGCCGGACCTCTACTTTTGCTTGTGGGCAGCCTCATTGAAGGCAGTTGCTAAGGCTGATCTGGAAAGACCCTGCCATGAGGATAGGTGCAGGCAGAGAAGTCTGGATAGGAACTAAGTCTGTAAGGCTCGTTGGTTCCTCGGGGAATATTTCTGTGTCAGGAAGTTTGTATAGGGAACACGTCGTAACTGTAGGAACTGATAGAACAAGAACTTCCTGACCCTGTATTGGAGGTTTTCTTTTTGCTAATAGGAGCAGCTGCCTTCCTGCTTTGGCCTAAAGGCAGAACGCTAGAAGAAGCTCAATATGTTGGGGCTTCTGAGCCCTTGAAAGCCTCCTTACTCACCAGCCTTGTCAATGAGTGTGGCCTTGAACTACTCATGTTTTCTAGGGTTGAACAAGGCTAAGATTTTCTTTTTTTTTTTTTTTTTTTTTTTTTTT